>NW_008236622.1:3625417-3641909 GCF_000691975.1 Corvus brachyrhynchos
AGGAATGCCAGACTTAAAACTTGGGGGTGGTTCTGACCTGGAAAAGGCAGGGCTGTAAATTAGCATCAAAGGACTCAGCGATAAAATAGCTTTAGAGGAAGGAAAGGATTATCATTATTTTGCAGCTGTAAATACAATAATTCATTAGACCAGAAATTAATTTGATATATATTTAAGCAATACATAACCTTTTTTGTCAAGAATTTGTATCCTTTGTTTCTTCATAGTATTAAACACAGTATTACTTCTAGCAAATAATCAGGGCAGATTCCTTGTTTGTAGCAGGTGCCTTTGTCACCCAGTCCGTATCCCTGTCTCAGAAAATAAGTCTTAACAAGGCAAGAGGGGTGTCACTGAACTACGTAACTGCTTACCAAGTTATTGATTTATTGCAAATAATGAAGGGCAAGAGTGACAGAGTGAAATGCTGGTTTTGAAAGGGCTGCTTTGGAGAATGCAGTTGCTGTCTGGCAGGTATTGTCTGAGATGGCCTTGTTGTGCCAGGCACAGAGTGAGGAGAAAGAACTTTTTAAAGCATCCTCTGACACAAATTATTGGAAAGCCTCCAAGAGCAAATTGAAAAAGCAATAGCTGCCTTCATGCTGCAGGATTCCATTGTTTTAATATTGGGCCAACTATACCAAATAATACATGTACTGGAAACTCATGTTAGGAGAAAAATATGTTGGAAAGCAGCTAAGGGGTCAGCTCAAAACCAAAGTGAATGAACTTGACGTATCTATGCTGCTGTGTGTTCTATTTTGTTATTTCTTTTCTTGCCAGCTCCTATTTCTTAATTTATATCTACTTTTTCTTTTTTTAAAACCATTTCCCTTGTCTTGGACTCGTATTTTAACTGCCATTTGTTCTGGAAAATGCTGGATCTGATAAATTCTTCTGCTTCCACTGAGAAATTCTGGTTGAAACTGTGATCTAGTTTAAAATTCCAGACCTAGTTCAGTTGTGACAAAGTTATTAGAATTTGAGAGTTAACAGTGATTTCTGGGGCCAAAATTTTGGTAGCAGTTATTTATGAGAGCAGCTCTGTTGATATATTGGTAAACATTATTATGCTTTATTTCTATTGATGCTAAAAAAATGTTCTAAAATATATATGCCATGAACACCAGGCATTGGAAACTACAGCTTGTTTCAGAATATATTTAACAGTCATCAGTAGATAAAAAAGTGTAAAAACCCAAATCCAAACAGATATATTTAGATGTTCATCTTCCATCCAGCATGCTTTATTTCCACTGAAATAATAGCCTGGGAATTTAAGCACTGTAATGTAAAACCTGATTAAAGAACTTTGTATTGTGGTACTGTGACTTTTTTCCTCCTCCACTCATGTCTTAGGGAGGTCTTATTTTATTTTCATGATTATGAGTGTCCTGAAGTATTGACTCCTTCCTTCCTATTGTGATGTGAATCTCTATAGTGAGGCTTTAGGTTCTGAGCAGTTATGACTAAACTGGAAGCTTGGTCTCTGAATATCCTGTATACTTACATTTGTTTAGGTTGGGGTTTAGTTTGACTGATGATAGAGAGATGTTAGAGGATCAGTCATGAAATTCTCATCTGGCTCTGAAGTTCCCTGCAGTTTGGAGGGTGTTTGTATCTGGGACTGTGTTTTGTTTGGGCAGCAGTCCTGCTGATCGGAATCGCATAAGCTTGGCAACAGAACGGGGGCATTCAGCCAGAGCAAACTCAAAGTACACAGGGTCTGAGAACAAAACGTTTCACATGAATTAAATTGTGAGGAAAAAAGAAATTCTTTAGACTTGTAAGAAAACAAGGCAATGTGAGCATCGTCATACAGGCAGCTGTGTGATCACAGCTATCGATAGGGAGTGCAGGTTCTATTTATGAAATCTTGGTACTTGTGTGTTTTTAAGAGATACATCTTGCCACCACAGGAAAAAGAGTATTTCCAAGAAGCTGGTATTAGAGTGAGATGGAATAATTTCCAGTGCTTGCATGCAAAGATCCAGTAGCATCTTTGCTGGAAGACTTTTTAACACTCACTGATTTTGGTTTCCCATGTACTTTGTCATGCTTTTCTCTCTGCAGTCTTGTGTCCCCTTTCCTTGCTTGTATCTACTGTTTCTGTATGTTATAGGTTTTTCCATCAGAGCTTTATCCTTGGCTCCCTTATTTCTCGGCTGCCTTATTAGTAATGGCAGGAGAAGTCCAGGAGGAGCTCTGCCTGGCAGCATTGCTTGTATGCCACCTCTCCTGGTGCTTTCCTTTCCCCAGTCTCATGCCCTGCTTGCTTTGATGCTATCTTCTTCTTGCTGTCCTGTCATACAGGTTAGAGCTTATCCTGTTGAATGCAGATTACTCCTTTCTATGCCCAAACTCTCTCTGCCACCCCATCTCTCTCCTGTGCTTTCTGCTGGGTAGGATGGGAGGAGCAGGGGACATGAGAGAGGAAGAGGTGGCAGGCACTGGTTTGGTCTCCAGTATGCAACCATGCATGGTCATTGGACATGTGGAGAGGGGACAGAAGTTTGGTTGGTTGGCTTTTGGTTTTTTGGTTGTTATTTGTTTTTGTTTTGTGGATCACAATTTCCCAGATGCTTTGTCCCAAAATCCTTGCGGGTGCCATGCCATCAGCCCACTGAGTCATGCCAAGTTGTGCCATGGGCCTGTCCAAGCTCCTCTACTTACAAAATGTATAACAGGGTGCCTGCAGGCAAGCCTGTCTTACCACTTCTGCATGTTGGCATTTCTTTGTGATTGAGAGATGTAAATTCAGACATAATTACGTGATTTTTCACATAACTAGCATCTGTTACCTGAAAGAAATTGAATGGATTTGTTTTTAATAGGCTGGCAAAATATAGGTCTTGAGATGCTAGATGAGATATGCTTTTAATAACTGGATTTTTGGAGCTGGATTGGTTTCAAGAAGGTTACTTGGGATGGATCTGCTTGAGTATAGTTGTGACATGGTCTTGGGTTTGTGCATGCCAGTCAATTTTGTGTTACAGAGCAGGCTGCTGATGGGATGATTTCTGACTTTATCATGATAAATTGCTTCTATCCCTTCTGTAGAGGGTATTGTAGTGTTCAGTACAATGTTTATATGAACTGCTAGTAAAGGGTAAATAAATAAGGCACGGTATAGTTTAATATGGGGGAGGGAAAGCATTTAAACTGTATTAGCAGTATTTGTTTAACAAGAAATGGATCAGATATGACATGTATCTGTGCTGGACAGATTGGCTTTAAACAAAACAAAGCCTTGAAATGGATCAGCTTTCATATAGATCAGAATTCTTCTTTCCTTGCTGAAAAGCTGGAGGCTTGGAGTTGGGTGGTCCTCAGCTCACAGCTGTGCTCATGTCACTCATGGGGTAACCATAGTGCTAAAGGTCTATTGTGTTGTCATCTCCTCTTGTACCTACAGACTGGATGGTGGGTAGCTAAATTCCACTGGGAACAGGCGAAAAGGAACATTAGGACTTCGTAAAATTCTCTTGCAGTTCAATTTGCTTGGTTGTGTCTTTCCTCTGCTAGGCTACTTTGTCTTGTTGTAGGATGCTGTTGAAAAGTTCTGTGTTCATTCCAGAACTAAATGGGTTTCAGAGGTAGAGAGGTACTTATGCTGAAATAGTAAATTATAGAGATTATTTTTGAATTTCCCTGGGACTGATCTTTTGCTGATGCACTAATATGGATTTCATCTGGAAATTCCTTTGTAGGTGCTGTAGAAGGAAGAATTGCCCAGAGGACTGCTTCTTGTTCTGGCAGATCCCTCTTTCAGAGTCTTTGAACTTTCAGAATAACTCTTTTTCATAAGTTAACATTCATTTTTGGGTTTGGATTCAATGTGCATCTCTGGCAAAATTGGCCAAGTACAGGTCATCTGGAAATGTGACGCCAGTTTATGCAGTCATGTGTTGACTGTAATGCTGATGTTAAGAGAGAATGGGGGATGAGGGCTAAGGTGCTGAAGACTTTTCTTAAAATCACCATGTTGCAACCCAATTAGCCTGTAAAATGTGTTTATTTTGCTCATCTCCTGTTGCTGGATTATAATGAGTTACAGTCCCCTCTTTCTTGACCTTTATTTTTATACTCCTATCCAATATATAACCCTTTCTTAGATTTTTGACTTCGGGCCTTTATTTCCATCATGAAAATTAAAAGGTCCACTAGGCTTGGCTGCTGAATACTCAGTATTGTGAACAGCAGTGACTGTTTTGTCAAGACCTGAAGATGAAGAGCATTATTATTACAAATTTCAGTGCATAATTTTCTCCTCCAAGTCATGTTTCCTTGCATGGAATCATAGTTACTTTCTCCAAGATATTTGGCCTGAGTTCTGAAAGTGATTGTATTTTTGCTGACAAACTAAAACAAAACCCAAATCCTGTTAATTTTTAGTTTTAACAGCAACAGAAATTGTGCCTGAACTAAATACGCAGCACGTAAAATTTGCAAGTTGAATGTTGTGAACTAGTTAGTCTAGAGCTAATGTGTGACTGTTGAGCTGATAACAAAATATATGTTAAACAATATAGAAGTTCTTGATTCTTATGTTCAATTAACTGGTAGCTGAGTGTTAGTGATAGCAGGGTTTTCATTGAAATATGGAGCACTTTGAGGGTCACCAAGGAGACAGGAAGCAGCACCTCTCTAGAGACAGTCTTAGCCTGCTCTGGGTTTGGGCTAACATTTATGCACCATTTGGTTTTCTTCTGCAGGGGAAAAGGATGCCATTAAGATGGGTAAACTAAGCAAAATAAACTGATGGAACTTGAGTCCTTGAATAAGCAAAACTATGGTTTTGAATTAAGGTCATTGTCCAGTGTTATTGGCAGCTTTACTTAAATTTTGCTCTGAGTGTTGTAATGTTCAGCAACTAGGAAAATACAATGCTATTTACAGGTCTGATGCTTTCTTCGGCATTTAAGGTATTTTCATTTGCTCAAGGTATCTTTAAACTTACTGCCAATTTCTTACTGTTATGTTGCTCCTTGCATTTCTTTAAAATATAAAGTCGTATCAGTAGCACCATCTAAATGGATAAAGAATGAGTGATGTGTAGTTTTGAGCTGTTGGTATAATCATGCCAGCTAAGAATATTTTCTGATGATGATTTTCAATATAAGAGCCACCAAATGAACCTAGTGGTTCTGGCACATGAAATGTGAATGGTATAATGTTCCCTGAAACCATATTTGCGGGATTGCCAAAGTCATGCTTTTCAAGAATTTTGTGAACTTAAAGCACTTTAAAGAAATATTTTGAGTTCACAGCAGTGGAGAGTGAATGCCTCTTCTCAAAAAATACATTGGCTACTGTTATAGGTCACCTTTTGCCAACAGTTTCTGCAGGAGATGCCAGTTTGGAGTGGAAACCCAAGAAATGGGTTCAGCGAAGTGCTTTGTCCTGTTCTTGGCTTAAAGCACATGAATAATCCCATTGACTACCCACGCGTGCTTTACTGGGACTGCTCACATAGTGAAAGTTAGGCATGTGTTTAAATAACATGCTTATCTGGGGGCTCCCTGCGTGATGTCTCCTGGCAGAGATTTGATTTTCTTATAGCAGCCATCACATGACCTGTGCAGGGAGCACAGCATGGTCTGCATTAGCCCTGTGGGCCAAAGCAAAAGGCTATTTCTGTGTCCACCCCCAATCCTTTCTGCACTTCTCTGGCAACTAATCAGCTGTTTGCTGCCAGTTGTGCTCTAGTGTTTTTGGCACGCAATCACTCCAACTTGCTGCTCATACGAGTATTGAATTGCCTTTGTAAGGCTTTTCCTTGTTTAAGATTGTATATGTGGTTGTTACAACATGAAAAAAAAAGACAGATCATTGCCATAGTTTTCATTTTGGTCAAATTGTGCCCTTTCTGTCAGTAGTCTCATTGAAGTTTATAGAGATGTCAGCAGAGGAGAACAACCATTTTGCAGGTCCAAGCTCACTACTCAGAAGGTCTAAATGGAGTTTTATGCATCTGTTGGCTAATGGAAGCACCATTATTTGTTGGAGAAGCCCTGTAAACAGATAATTTGTAGAAATAGAGCTCTTTCAGCACTCGAGGGAAAAGTTAAATGCTAGGACAGGTTCTTTAACCTGATTATTTCACAACCATTATCTCTGTTGATCCAAAATTGGCTCACTTGGAAAATAGTACAACATGAGGTTAATAGTACATTTTTTTCCATCTGTCTTCCTCTCCCATCCCCTGCATGCACAAGATAGCAGCAGAAAGCCCTGGAGCCAGCATTTCCCCGGGCTTGAAAAGGGATCAGTCACAGGGAAAATCTGTGCATGGCTGGACCTGAGCTCCAGCACCCTCTGCCTTTTGCATATTTTCTCCTCCAGAAATACAAGCTCAGCAGCATGTTAGCAGACCTAGAGCCTATAGACAAAAGTAAGTCAAGCTGTAGCAGACAGCAGTTAGTCAGTGGCACCAACAAGCCCAGCACTGCAGCTGGTAATCAATGATGCTCCTTCAAAACACAGCGTCTCAAACCTTCAGCTTGCTTTGTACTCATCATGGCGTTTTACCTGCTGTTCAGCCTTTGCTAACAACTTAATGGAGAGGCCTAGGAAACTCCAAACAAAAGGCTGTTAATTGCAACCTAAAAGTAAAATGAAGTAGGTTTTCTGTCAGTTTTAGTAACTCTAGCTGTCAAAGAACTATTATCTTCATGATAATAGAAGAAACATGTCAAAGAATATTCTTCAATGTATAATCACCTTAAATGGAGTACTTTTTTGATGGAGCTGTGTTTGGGAGAGTGAATGGGGTAACATGTAAGATGAGCAGGTGAAAAATAGTATGAGTAGAGAGTTTCACTGGGATAAAAACCTGAATGCTTGCACAAATACCACAGAGGCCCTAAAGTATTGCTGTTAACAGGCTGTAACTTCATGTGTGAAATAGGTAAACAAGTACTGTTTTCACAGACTGTTAGTGTATATGCTTTGAACATATTTCTAAGAGTGCTTGAAGTGCTGTAGTTCCAGTATCATAACAATTGTTAGACTTAAACACTGACGAACTAAGGACTAAACTGTTATAAAAGTGTATCAGTAGGCTTTCAGTTGGCACATGATAAAGTATTTATGAATTAATAGCAAGTTTATTTTTGATGGAATATTTATATCAACAAAAATCCACAGAAAACCAGCATAGGATCTAAATAGCTGATTCATCCCCATGTATAAATAAAATGTTGAATTGACACTCTATTTGTGTAAAGCACAGGGCTGAACAGCAAGGACCTGTGTTGATTTCCTAGCTCCTATAGAGGCTTCTTGCATGATTCTGGGAAATCACTTAGCATCTCTTTTTCTGCAAGCCAGACCCAGTAATGCTTGTCTGCCTTGCAGACGTAAAGTGGAGACTGAGAAAAAGGGTGGCTGCAAAGCAAGTTAAGAATCTCCTATGAAAAGTCAGAAAAAATGGTTTCGTTTTGATGAAAGTAATCTGGAGTCATTGCATATATGTCTAATAACTGCTGCTTGGTAAGAGTCAACTTAGGAAGTTTTGATAAAGTCATACTTCATTAGACAGTGCTGTGGCATGTTACTACCTTTATTTGGTTCATATCTGCATTTTTCCCGCCTTAGATAAGTAGTAACGTGAAAAGTTCAGTTTTCAAATGAAGGT
This sequence comes from Corvus brachyrhynchos, assembly GCF_000691975.1. NCBI lineage: Eukaryota > Metazoa > Chordata > Aves > Passeriformes > Corvidae > Corvus > Corvus brachyrhynchos. Next base: position 3,633,057 of record NW_008236622.1, read on the forward strand.
CAGTTCGAAGAAAAATCTAAATGTTAAAAAATATCTCTTGACTCCCCTGATTTCACAAAATTGATTTGGAAGTCTTTCAAGGATTGACTTTCCTCACTCTAAGCAATTGCTGAGAAACTTTTAATTTGATGACTTTACTGTCCACTTGGATAGTTCTTCACCTAAGCCTGGGGAGTCTGTTACAGAAAGTGACAAGTTTTGAATGACATCTATTCATTAGTACCGAGAGTGACATTTACATTGGAGACTACAAGAACTCTTGCTGACAAAGGAAGAGAATATAAAATTCATGTGACAAAGGCAAACCAATGAGGGATTCAGCTCAGTGGGAATGGTAACATCTACAAAGGTCAGTGGGATGAGATTTAAGTACAGAGGAAGGAGAACAAGGATGGATGAATCCATAGTCCTTATAATGGTCTTTGATTCCCTGTTGTTCTTCCCTGTAGACATTAGTAGAGGAACTGGGTCCATGAACAGTTTTACTATATACTTGCAAGTGATCAGAGGTTGAATTTAGACTCTTTGTGGATTGTAATGAATCCTTTCACTTTGTGTGTGTATATCTTTTTTAATTAAAAAATCTCCACATTGCTGATAGTAATGACTGGTCTCAAGTTATAGTATTTGTTAACTCTCCCCAGGAAAGCTTGCAAGGCATTGAACAGCAAGTGAAACATGCAGACATGTCCAACTATTAACTCGTATTTTTCTGCACTAGAACTGGAGGTAATTTCTTTTCTTTTTCTGTTTAGCACTTTCAGACCATGTTAAAGACTAAGCTGAATGTCCTAACTCTTCGTAAAGAGCCTCTCCCGACAGTGATCTTCCATGAACCAGAAGCCATTGAGCTGTGCACCACAACTCCCCTCATGAAGACCCGGACTCACACTGGATGCAAGGTACTCTGAAGTATAAACTGAAGGATTGAGACCACTGTGGAGGTGTCCCATGTGTTTGTGAGAACCCTAAAGAGCTCAAAGTAACCAACATGGTCACTGCTGTTCTGGAAATTCCATTAACTGCTACTATTACTATAAAGTTTCTGAATCAAAAAAGTCATTGAGCATTTCTGACCAGAAATTTTGGGCTTCAGGAGGAAGAGGTTTGGGTTACGCGTCACAATGCAAATTGTGGAGGATTTCTAACAGCCTGTGATGAACACTACTTATTGTAAACACTGACGTTATTTCTGTAAGGGCTAGTGTTGCAGCTTAAAACTCAAGGTTAGTTTGGTTGGGGTTTTTTTCTTTTTTTGTTTGGGGTTTTTAAGATAAAAAAGGAAAAAGGGGGACAGGAGACTTATGTCTTGATCTGGTGAAGCAACAAGATCAATTTGCCCAGTTACATCAAAGCAGAACTTCTGCAAAAGCTATTCCTCTTTTTAAAAGTTTAATGGCCTAAGAGCCTCGAGTGTGTTCTTCTGTGGTAAGAAGCCATATAAAAGTAGGAAACAAATCTGCTCTGTTTGCATCTTTTCTTGAAGTAATTTGCCTTGGTCACAGAGCTCGCCTGGCCTTGCAGAGCCATGGGCAGCCTTGAAGATTGAGCTGGGTACCAGTTCGACCTGTGCTGCCAGTTGGGGCTTGGCAACAGATTCCCCTCACCCAGCCTGGCTGCTAGTTGTAGGGAGTATCCACCTGCCCTTGAGGGTCTTAGTGAAAATGGAGAGAACTGGGCTTCAGACTCTCCTGCTCTGTGAAGTATTAACTCTAGAAGAGCTGTTGCTTGATGCTACATGTACTGGAGAACATCCAAAGTGCAATTAAATATCCTAAACCCCTTCCCTGCCAGTGTGTATGCACAAACGCATGAAACTGCTTTCTTCACAAGAAATTGTGTGTTCCCCTGATTCTTTTGGCATACTGTACTTGGGCACCTCCCAGTCTGGCACTTCCTCAGCAAAGTTTCTTCTTGGAAAGTGTCACTTCCCAAGTGTTTAACTCTTTGCCTGTCACAATAGCCAGGAACAGGACTCTGCTGCTGGGTGTTGAAGCAGAGCTGCCCCATGCTGATGCAGAGGAATGCAGGGGAAGTGACTCTAAAATGCTTCGTATGGTAGCTCGCAGCATCCATGGTGATGCTTTTTTCCTTTATGTTGGCATCTAATGAATTTTTAGGGAATATTAGCTATGATGAAAATGGTTCACCCCCAGTGAAAGAGGTCAGGCATAATAATGCTTTCTGAAATCAGTTTATCTTTGTGAATGTGTATGGAATTTAAATGAAGCTTTTTATTCAACTTACAGTCCTTCAATTGGAAAAGATGAATTGCAGAGAGATGTTGAACCCCTCAGTGAAGAGAATCTCATTCTATATTTAGATCTCTTTTATTTATTCATTTATTTTTCCTGCAGTATAGCATAGTAGTGCTGACTAGGGAACATCTGCTACCACAACACTCCCGTTTTCCTTCCTGAACAGTTTCTCCTTCTCCCCTCCCCTATAGCTAGTTTACCTCCTGTCAGTGCTGGAGTCTTATGATGGTGGTTTTGGGGTAGTGGCCAGGCCCTCTTCAGGTGATTCAGCTGTTGGGATTTTCAGGACACCCCTTGGGAAGATGATTCCACATGTATGTTGTTCCTGTGGCTAAGAAATCCTCTCCTGCTACTAACTGAAAGGCTTCAATTTTACCCAGTCTCTGTAGTCACAATCTCTTTCTTTTCCCCCTCTTTTTTCCTGACAAAATGTATTCTTCTTACCAGCTGTTTATAGGTAATTAACTTTCCTGTCCTCTTTCCCCTCCGATTATTTGTTTTTTGCTGAGTAATACAATAATAGTGTTGCCATAAAAAAGCTTGAATTTTATAATATGAGTTTTTGCTCTGGGGGGTCTGATCTATTCCTGTTACTCCGGGTGTAAGGGAGGAGATGCTGTGATGTTGCTGGTACCACCAGGCCTGTCTGGTTCTGAGACTTGGGCTTTTCAGGCAAGAGCATAGCATCCAGTTACTACTTGCTTTCATGAGTCACGCTCTTTTGATCCTTAATCATTTTATTCCTCTTGACTGAAATCCCTCCAATTTTTCTATGTAATCCCATTAATGAGATAGCATCATTCTTCTGACAGAGGCTCCAGACATGTAATTTTATTGCACAGTTTTAACATAAGCCTCAGCTGGCACCATCTTGTTATGGGAACTTGACGCATGCAATTGCTTTGCTGTTCAGAGGTCTGGGCATTGGTTTTCTGATGTGATTGCTCTTTTACTTGTCCTTTCATCACAAGACAGGCTTCTCTTTTCGCTTTCATTTGCAGTTAGCTGCTGAATCTTGAAGTAACAAAACTTTTTTGCTGAGATCTAATCTCATTTAGTAATTCAATGGGATGGTTTTAAGAATAGCAGGGAAATGTCTAGTTTGAAGTAATCTTGGGGGAACCCCCACCAAATCTGGAAAGTTAAACAATTGAACAAATTCAGAAAGCTTTTCTTTCTTGTCCAATTCCACATCTGATGCAACTTTGTTGCCATCATGGTTTCTAAAATATTTTTCCTTATAGCAGAAGACTTAAAACTTATTCCTTCTGTAACTGCACATCTACACGTGCCTGCTTGGGTTGCATGTGCTTGTCCTTCCCACCCTTCTAGACTCATGGACATGATTTCCCCAAGTAGGAGAAATGGGTAGTGTTAACACTGATTTGCAGCACAGAGCTTTAGGTGCACACGTTTGGGAGTTTGTGGTGCTGCTTGCTCAGTCAGACAGGTTGACTTGGAAGCTGTAGTTCCCAAAGGGCACCTTCTTGCCCCCCTTGCCCTTCTTTCCCCACCAGCCCTGTTTGCAAAGGGGGAGTGACAGCCATGCACCCTGGGATTGGACTGGTGCTGCCCCATGCAGCAGACAGCCTAAACCAGAGCAGGATTTCTGGGTACAATAAAGTACTCAGCCTCTGTGCTTTTTCCTGGGGTATCATGTGGTTTATTTGAACCATGGTGTACAGTAGCTGAAAGGTAGGTCTCTGGCCCCAGAGGAGCTGCAGCTTCGTGTCCTCCTTCAGCTGAGGATGCTGAGGCAGGGCACTGGGATGCAGTGCCCAGAGAGCTGCCATTTCTCTGGGAAACACGGTTGAGGACCTGTGTGCATCCTGCCTCCTCCCTGCAACAGGCATGGCATTATTGAATGCTGGATCACCAAGGGCTAAGGTTGGCAGCTGCTCTAAGGAATGAAAAAACCCAACTGGCTTATTGTATACCTGTAAATGGCAAGTCTCAGCTTAAGCTAAAGTACCCATTCCTGAGGAAAGACGAAAAAGAGTGAGAATAAATCTTTTCTTAGTAGCTGGACCACACTTTCATTCCCAGGTTCCTGATTTGATTTTATTTTAGTAGAGCATGTTTTCCATTCGGGTATGAGGGTGATTTAAATGTGTGTATATGAAAAAGCATCCATTCTTGTTCAGATCCCAAGGATTTCAATTAGACTGTGGCTGTCCTGCTTGTAGGTTTTTCCTGTCAAATGGGCACTCTTGTGTTTCTGCTGGAAATCTCCTTGTCACTGATCACAACACTAAGTACCACCACCAGATGGAAATGCAAAATCTGGAGTATCTCTAGAAAATAAGTTAGTCTCTACTCAGAAATACCTGTTTTCTCCATGGCTTTTAACAGATCTTGTTTAAGTTCTGTGTCGTTTATTCTTCCTTAGTGTCCAAATCGGCTTATATTGATTCTAATGTTTCTTGATTTCTGTCCCTTTGAGCCATGGTGGTGGCATGAAGGGAGCTCTCTTTTGCTGTAGCTTTTCCAGGCACTGATACAGTAATGCAAAAGGACAGAGGTTAAAAATGCTGTCTGCAATTTTTAAAGTGGTGTAGTATGTTTACATTTTTTTCCTTTTTATTGAAAGACCCTTCAAAGTGAAGTCAGTACTGAATAATCAGTAGCTCGTCTGGGTCAGGCGATCTTATTCCTCCAGTTCCCACCAGTGGACAAGCTTTTCTCAGCAGCCCGGGAGGCTGAGAGGAGCATAAACAGTGCAAATAATTGTATTCTTAAGAGTATGCTTTTATGAAATGGCAAAATATATTTTAGTGATACGGTATTTACAGGAATGATACTTGTTGCTTGCCTGTCTTATTGGATTGACTTGATGAGCTTGTTAATTCAGGCTTTGTGGAAGGTATGATGTGGAAACTTCTGTGATGCATCTTAGATAAGATGGATGAAAGTCTTGTTCAACAATTTATGTAAATGGCATTTGTGTGGTAATGGTGTTTTAAAACCAAGTCTTGCACATACTGATAGAGATTTAAAAGTAGACAAGAAGTAACATAAATAAATGGAGTTTGGTCTTTCAGAGTAGCTTAATAGCTTCTCACCTGAGGCAAAAACAAAGTGTTTCCTGTACTAAGCTGGCTGCAGGCTTGTGATGACAGTGGGGCCAAGGCCACAGCTGGGCTTCCATAGCACCAGTGTAGTTTCAGCAGTTGGACACCAAGCTTGACTGGTATAACTCTGGGGCACACCTGATGCTGGTACATGTATGTCAACCTATGAACTGGATTTGGGGTGTTTTCTGGGACAGCTGGGCAGTGCCTAAGAGGACCTGACCTGTGCCTGCACTCCAGCAGCAGCTCTGGCCCTTTCAGCAAAGCCACAGCCTGTTGTCCTTGTTCCTGCTCTTCTTCTGGCTTTGCTGGCTGCTGCCAATAGCTTTCATTTTCCCTTTGTCTCTCTGTCTTTCCTCCATTTTTCTTCTTTTCTGAAAAGTAACTTTCACCATTAGAGACAATTCCATCACCTGTGGGCCCTACTAATCGATCTCCATGCACATGAAATTGTCTCACGTTTTGAGCAACAGGATGTACAGCAGGGTAGCAGAGACTGGAAGTTTGGTCTGCAAGGGAAAAGTTCATACAGGAGCTCATTACAGGATGAATAGAGAGTAATATTGATTGAGATTTAATGATGATCTTTAGAATTACGATGTTTCTCATTGGGATATTTAAAGAAATGAGACATTGTCTTAAAATTGCCCTACTAGGCCTGATTCTAATTCCTCATGTAAGAGAGTCATTTAGGAATAATGTCTTCTCAGATATTACTGACTATTTTTGGTTTTCTGCCTTGTTAAGTTTGATTGCAAAAGCCTTGCAGTAGGACTATCTCTTACCACATACTTGCAAAATACCCCATTTCTACTCTACCCTACATGCCTCTATAGCAAATTTAGTACTGCTGTGTTATTGCTTTTACTGGTCATTGCATTTTTAGAACTTAAAATGTTGTTACTTTTTTCCCCTCTAGACCACACTTTCCCAAGCTGTTTTCTCCAGCATTTCTGGCCTATGCAACTTCTTCTACTGGTGTCCCATCCTAATCAGCTCAGCCTTGGCGGTGGCCAAATATATTACCACTTGAGCATTCAGGGGGACAGCATGCTCCCCATCTGCTGGGCCTGGGGGCCCTTCAGCATTCAGAAAATGTCTAAATTGATGAGCCATCCTCCCAGCTTCAAACAGCCCATACAGCATGGCTTTGGTGGTGGCAATTCCAGCCTCATTCCTCTTCCCTTCATTGCTCCCTAACCCCTAAGTTTTTGCTCTGGATTGCTGAAGTGTGGGCGAGTGGCTTCCCTCTGCTGCCCTGTAATTGTGTTACTGCTATGGGTTGGTTCTGTGTGTCTTCACACTGAATCAGACAAAATGCAACAAGAACACTGTCTCTCATGTCAGTACCATGAGACCAAGGTGCTCTTCACTGGTTTTATGTCCTGTTGACTCAAAATGGCTGAAAATGTATCTATAGTCTTTCTGGGATAGTGAAATCCAATGACATAAATGGGTAGTTAAAAGTCTTGTGTTTTCCTTAAATTTCCACAAATAATTTAAAAAGCCTTCTCCCATTGAATGTTTATCGCTCTTTCGGCTACTGAAACCATAGCTGCTTGGAAGCTGCACATAATCTTAAAACCACCTCACTTTATCTTTATAAAACTTAATAAAAGTGCTCTTTTTGCATCCATTGCATGGTCAAGGATGATTGTTTTGAGTGCAGTTGTAAATACAAGTCCCGCTAGCTGCCTGGTCTTCATTACCATTTTGTAGGCCTGTAATATTAAGATGACCATTAAGTTTAATAAAGAAACAAATTAAACAAGTGAGAAAAGCTAATTGTACCATCACTCCCCAGCCTGCTATTTTCCACTGTGTTTAATTTGGGTCAGAAGCACAGAGCTTTATTTCTTCTTGCTTTATTAAAGGCCTTCTAGTGTTATCCTTAAGCATTACTTACTTTGTGTTGTGAACTGAGAGATTGTTTCTCTGCTCCTTTCTCCGCTCATGAAATGAACCAAAAGGACACACATGAACTCTTGCATGGGGCAAAACTTAGCAGCTCCACTATACTTAGATACAGTGCTGGTTGGTCAGAGATGCAGAGGCTTTGATGATGTGTTTTCCAAAGGTGAAGTGCATCAAATGAACTAATAATCCAACAAGTATGCTATATAAAGGTGAAGTATTTTTTTCCCTTTTTATTGATTTAGTATTACAGAAATGAAAGGAAATAAAAAAGATCCATCCTGAAGTTGTGGAAGAATAAACTGCTTGCAGAAATCTTGAAACATGACTTTATTGGCTGAATCTTGTTCTAACATTGAAAATGGAGAGTTGCATGTGCTCATTTCTGTTTCAAAACATGCCCATATGGTAAGGTCCTGCCCTGTACCTATGAAGCTGCTGAGAGTTTTGCTGTGGGCTCCACCATGAGCAAGGTGGGATGACCTGTGCAGGACAGCAGCAGCCCTCAGGCAGCACTCACTGCAGGGTGTTTGACACTGGCTGCTCTCAGCTTAAGAAAGAGTCTCTCTTGCATATGATTTTTTTAATTACATGCATGGAAAACCCATTTATGTTGGTGAGAATTTATACTTTAAATGGGTGCAGAGGATCTAATAGAAACACGAAGGATAAATGCAATTGCAGAAGGTTGTTAAAGCATTGTAATGCTTCATTTCCTGATGTCCAGGAGTCTTAGGTGGAGAATATAAATTGGGTAAATGTCGGGGTTCCTTCCCGCCTGCCATGTGGCCCTGGGAGAGGGGCCCTGGGGGGTAGACACGGGGTTTCCCTGCCCCTGCTCAGCCTCATTCCCCAATGGTTGTTTTGTGTTTCCCTGCGCGGGCAGAAGGACCCTCGGGTCCCGTGATTGCTGCAGTTCCTGGGCAGAGCCCCAGCCATGCGGCTGGAGAAATAAACATCTCTGAAACATCTATCAAGAATCTGTCCATAGCTATTTCTTTTCCACGGGCCTCCTTGTCTGATACACGTGTTGCAGTATCCCTGCTGTAACAAATGGTGGATAATGTGAGCAGAACAATCCCCGATCCCTAAGGACAGGGACTGATTTGTGAGTAAACTCTGGATTTCTCTTCTTGTATTTGTTTTGCTGTTCCATCTCTATACTATGGAGGAACCGTGGAAAGACTCTTGGCTCTCAGAGCCTCATATGGACATTTATCTTAAACTTGAAAAGATTCTTGAACAACGATTTGTAAATTTTAGTTTAATTCAAGCTCAAAAGCAACTGAAACATTTCCTGGCATGGTTGTTTAAGAACTTTTTCTACGTTTCTTGGGATTTGATTCTTACCAAAGACTTTTGGAAGACCGTTTGGACACAGTTAATTTCTGAGTCAAAATACATGCCGATGGACAATATTTTCGTGAATATTATTTAATTACCGAGACTGTTGAACAATTTCAGATGTGTCCTGGAGAAGTTAAAACTGCTTCAGGGACTGTGTGGCCTCGCCCACGTGGACCGAGCGCTCTCTGAGCAGCAGCAAGGCAGTTCCCACGCGCAGGTGGAGTGACGTGAGCTGCAGTGTCGGCAGCTCAGCGAGGCGCGGC
>NW_008236622.1:3643103-3674024 GCF_000691975.1 Corvus brachyrhynchos
GGGCAGATCCCGGCCATGCGGCTGGAGAAATAAACATCTCTGAAACATCTATCAAGAATCAGTCCATATATATTTCTTTTCCACGGGCCTCGTTGTCTGATACACGTGTTGCAGTATCCCCACTGTAACAGGTAAAGCAATTGAATTAATCTTTAACTGAGCCTACTTTAAATAGTATCTTGTGCAGTTCACTTTTGCTGTGTTGGATGTATTTTGGCATAACTTTATTTGCTTACTGGTAAAGTGGCATTGTAAGAATAATGTATACCGAGAGCAGTGGAAGTTATGTCTTATGTCCTGTCAGATATATTGGTGGTATTTGTTTTTTCCTTAGCATTTGCACTGGTGACATTTTTCAAGCCATGGTTCAAGTAAAGGGCATCTTGTTATTCAGGAAGTTCTTACATCCCATCTAAAAATGGTCATACATTGCAGTCAGCTTCATATTTCTGCCTTAGCTACCTTCATAGAAGAAAGTATATGTCTGTTTTCTGCATATGGTGGAGCAACCTTGCTCTGAATACATGTATATTAATTAAAGGAAATAAGCTTTACCTACTTCAGTTTTCTTTTGGATTTTCATTTAAGAAGTGTGTCTCAAATAATTTTAAAGAGCTCCATAAAAAGAATAAGAGTGCTACCTTGGGAGGAGAGCACTGGTGACAGGGAGGATTTCTGGGAGCTGCCCTGCGTGTTTGTGGCCAGCAAAGGGCTGGAAATGCACTGGGTGCAGGGCCTTCTCCCTGTGGTTCCCCTTGGGTTTGCTTCCAGAGGGAGAGTATATTGTCAGGAAGATCAGGGAGTGAGTTGGGTTTCATAGAGATGTGTGAAAATATGCTGAAAGTAGTTGCATGTGTGTGCACACTCCCAGGAGGACTGGAGGACTGTTGTCCCTACTTGTTGGGCTGCATGGGAAGGCTTCCAATTGCTGTGGACCATGCAGACAGACTGGGCATCTGGGAAGAGAGGTCCCCCTGCCCCAGTGCTGACAATTTGCATTGAGGGGGTCTCCTCAGTTCCTTGGAGCGAGGCTCAGGGTCCCAGACTTTGTCTGTGGAGAGACCTGTTCCCAGCACTGCTTTGTCTTGCGTGAAGAAATAGGAGCAGAAAGGTTGCACCAGGTAAGCCACACTTTGCTCATTGTATGTGTGTCCAAGCCCATCTTCTTTGGCAGTAGACTGCAGAAAATAACCCCTGAACAATAAAATCCCCTTGAAAATGCAAGGGTATAAAAAATCACAGCATCCATTGGCATGTTATCCTTTGCTTCTCCTCTTGGTGGATGTATTTTATCACTTGCACAACCACTGTGTACATTACATTTCTTCTTACTGCTGTAGTTCTGCCCTTGCAGTGGATGCATTGGGTCCCAGTGAAGAAAGTGGGTGACAATGCATGATATGGAGCCTGGGAAAATGTTTTTAACTTAAACAGAAATCCCTTTGGTTGGAATCTAGCACTTCCTTTGGCTTCAGAGCTTTGACGTTATTAGTTGCCTTTGATTCAACAAAAGCTTGAATTGGAAGTCATCGGCCCTTGATTTTGTTAGCAAATGGTATTTATCACCAGAAGTCATCTAAATCAAACCTCTTAGTGTAAAACAAGGCACTAAACAGTTTATATTTCATTTAGTTATGGAAGAGATAGTGATTGGCATTCAAAGAGCACTGTGTAAAATGCCAACATACAGGAATTAAAAATGCTCTCTGTGGCTTGATTAGGAGCAAGCACTGTCTGCTCCTAAATTTCTACCCTTGCTATAAAAGCAACTGGGAAACTTGTGAGGTACTGGGGAGGCCAGACGCTGTGTGCAGGTGAATGCTCAGTCACTCTTTACTGTGTATGATTTGTACTTCTCTAGTATTTCTGAACCAGGAAGATGCCCAAACCCCTTCTAAAACAACTTTGTTGTCCCCTGCTGTTCAGTTGCCCTTCTCTGCCAGCAGCTCTGTTTGCAGAGGTTAGATCAGCTCACCAGAGCTTGGGGAAAAGGCTATGTGGGCACAGTGTAGTGGATAAAATACACAAGGGGAAAACTGGAACAGATGATGAGAATTAAAATGCATACTTCTATTAAGTAGTAATGCATTGAGTGAAGGTACTAAAAAGCAATATATATAAATGAAATTCCTTTGATATACAAAGCTCCACAGAATACTTCTGTATCTTGAAACACAAATACAAGTTTTTTGTCAGTTTTAGAAATACCACTTTTCAGGGTACTTGGAGCTGTTGTTTAATTATAGCTGTCTTTGTAGGAGATAACGTACCAAAATAGTTTTCTCTGAAAGAATATTTAAATATTCAAAACCAATTTAATCTCTCTACAGCAGGAAATATTTAAATTTTGAAATTCCAAATTTACAGAATACTTTAGGAGATAATCTTCAATTACACATATATACAATGTCATATAGCTTATGCCAGTAAGTTCCAGCTTTTGCAATCTGGCACAAAGCCAGGACACCAGTGTGAAGCACAGTGGCAATTGCAAGGTCCTAGATAGCTACAGAAGTGTCAGGGTATTTATTTTTTATGCTGTAGAAAATATTGTACTCATTGCAATTGTTCAGGCAAAGCCTTCTGGTCAGAGGAGCTAATTGCTTCCATAATAATTAAAGTTCAAATATCTAAGACCTAATAGCTTTAGACATATAAAAATTAAAATGAGATTGAAATTTATTATGTTGGTTATGCTGAGCAGATGCTGCAGTCACTGTCAATTGTTTCGTTCTAGTGTGTCCTTGAGAAATATTTCCATCTTTGTGCGGCTATTGCAACGTAAGGATGGAGCTGTGGTTTGTGTTGCTGAAGTACACAGGAAGCTGCTGTTTTTTCATGGCCCTAGGGGCATTAGGGACCCTGCTGTGAGCTGGCTCTCGGGAGGAGGAGGCACCCTTCCTTTAGCACATGAAGTTATTCTTTAACAGAATCAAAAAACTTCTGGTTCTGCGGTTATTGCTCCCTCATATTGTTGCAATGGGCACCTCCCCACTCACGAGCATGAAATGTGCTGGGAGAGGTGTTGGCAGGTCTTTTCAGATGTGCTTTTTCACAACAAAGGCATGTGCGCTTATTCTGTGAAGGTATTCTGTGTGGCTCTTCCCCTGAAGCCATGTATATTGTTTCTTTGATTTCCATTAGAATAGTGCAAAATTTGCATTTGGCACTGGGTACCCACTGCTCACACTAGTTTGAGCCAACATGAGCCATCTTGGGAATTTGTAATCTCTGTTTACAGCTGTACTATGCCCAACCCAGCACTACTTATTTTGGGGCCTCTGTGCTGAAAGCTTCCCACTGGAGCAAATGACATTGGCAAGCAAGCAGGCTGAAACTAGATTACAGATCCATTCTCCTGCAGATGAGGTACCAGTGGCCATGTCTGTAGGTGCACAGGCTGCCCAAAGGTAGATTAATGTTGCAATCCAAAATGCTTTATGTCATAAGAGAAAAGAAGGTCCTTTGTGCCACCTCTGTTTCTATTAGTTCCAGAAGTAATCCTGTTCTCCTTTTACTATTGCAATATAGTATGCAATGCAGTGTGATGTGTAAATACATTAGCTCAGAAGAGAAAGAAATTTTTCCATTCCAGGATTTGGATGTCAGTGTCTGAGACTAATAACATCTTTTATTAATTTCATTAAAAGATTTTTTTCTTTGCGTAGTTAATTAGAGGTTCATAACAATAACCATCACAATGCTTCCAGGCAACTTTAAGGCCTGATGCATGTTATCTGTTGCTGATCAATTACCTTTATTGTAAACTATTGTGAATATTTTACTTCAGGCTGATGGGTAATTCAGTAAGCTTTCTTCTCTGAGACTCTAGATTGTACAGGGATAACAGGTGCAACAGAAGTATGAGGGTGTTTTGTTTGCTTGTTTATTTTTTCTCTAAGAAAGAGAGAAAGGAGACAGATGAAGTTTAAAATTTACAGTCTGTTTTGGAAAATGAGTAAGTACTCCTAGGTTAAGAACCTCCCTTGTATTACTAACCCAAGAATCTCTGGCATTCACCTATAGTAATTTCACAGCAAGATCCTATTAAATGATACATACTGCCACAGAAGTAAGATACTGAATTTCACAGCAATGTAAATTTGGAATTAAGTTTATCACGTTTTATCAATGAATGAAAAACTAATGTTGAATTGGTAGTGCCTTGTTAACTTTGCTGGAACGGAATATCCACCAAGGGTCTGGTCCATCCCTTTTTGGAAACTGATGTTTATTGCCTGTTAGATATTAGGGTTGCTTTCTGAGTGCTAGAGCATAGCACACTGAGGAAAAAGAATTACTGAGTTAATCAGCTAGGCCATGATGACATGATCTTTTGATTAAAGTGCTCTCAAGATTTAAATGGCATGGCAGTGACCTGCACTTTATAATCCCAAAGCTGAGATGTAGATAACCTTACTTTTAATAGATACCCATACACAAACATTTAAAGTAGAAGGAAACTAACTGAAATGAGCAAATTTTGGAAGATGAGCAAGTCAAAAGTGTCTTTATAATGGTACTTTATAAAGTTCACTGAAGATTCATTGAACTGTTTGCTGAGAAAGATTTGTCAGTGAGTAGTTATTTGATGGGATTTTTTTCATCCTTGGGGACTTGTTTTATTTCAGTGTTTGTTGTGGGTTCACCTATACCCCAATTTATTTTTCAAAAGGGGGGAAAGCAAGTTTCAAGTCAGAAACAGATTTAAATTAATTTCTCCAAGATTAGAGAATATTTTCCTAAAGACTGGTACTGTTGAGTACTAAATTGGGAGAGATGAAAAGGAAAATAGAAAATGAGATAAAGTAAGATGATATATCTGTGTTGTGATTATTTTGAGAATGTCACTGAAGTTGATTCTGAGTCTCTGGAACAGGATGAGCAGAAAACAAACTGGTTTTAGTTCTTTATGGAAGCCACTTTTTGGACTGATTATCTGTAGGCTGGGAGTAATTCCCCTGTGCTGATGTCTGACACATTCTTACAAATAGTGCAATAATACACTTCAGCTTTGTCAGCTGTTTGTAACCACAGTGGCCAGAATCCCCATGGGAATTATCATTAATGGGATGCAGTTTTTGGGTTGGCTTTGCTATGGTATAAATTGGCATACTTGCTTTGACTGAACTGCCATGCTAAGTTAGATCATTTAAGAATCTGGCGTTCTAGTTTGACATGTGGCTTGAAGTTCCTATTGATTGAAAGCAGTCTGTTAATAAAATCAAAGTAATTGAATACAGCCTATGGGAACCAGTGCTGTTTGTCATTTTTTATTAGGCAGAAATGTTAAAAATATTAAGTAATTCTTGAAATGGTTTTTATGAAACAGTGTAATAGTAATTTAAAGTAAGGTGTGTTTTCACCCCAGAGCTTTGCCTTGAGTTGCATTTGCAGGCCTTCATACAAGGCCAAATAAATTGTGTCACTCTGCATTCCCAAATGGGAAAAATAATACACATCTAAGAAATATATTGTGTATGTAATTTAAGTTTGGAACAGTTTACAGTACTTTCTTATAGTGAGGATAAACTGAATGACTTTAATTACCAGTGACTTACTGATGAACTGCTCTAAGGTTTTTGTTCTGCAGGACTTTCCTTATCTGTGTATATAGGGTTTTGTTCAATGTTATCAGTTTTATGCAGACAGTGTGTATCTTCAGGGTGGCACTTGTCCCAAAGCAAGGGACTGGTGTATGGCTATTGCTGTAGCTGTGCTCTGAAGGGGGTTTAACGTGGATTTTGGCTGGTGTGGGAGGCACATCTCTATGGACAGCCCCATGCCGTGGTGCCTGTGCATGTCTGTGCATCCCAGCTCCTGGCCCTTCCACCAAGTGAGCTCAGGGACCATGAATGGCCCCCCAGCAGCCGCTGAGCATTACTTGGCAGGGTGGTGCCTCTCGTAGAGCTTCTTTGAGTGGTTACAGCCCCCAAGGAACTCGCTGGCCTGACTGCCCACCCAGCCCCAACTCCCTGGGCATGACTGCCGCTGCCTCATGCTGCTGTGGTGCTCTTGGGCATGAATGCTCTTGGGCATGTTTACCTAAGGTGCAAATGTGGCCTTTTAAAAATTGTTTTGTTTGTAAACAAAGTAAAAGATGTAAAAGACGGGCAGGAAAACACATGGTGGGGTTTCTGTGTCCTGGTCCTCCTGCTCAGCAGCTGCAGTTGTGTCAACTTTTCAGGCTCTGTGTGTGGTACTGTCACAAACAAGTGAGCTAGGGTTAAATAGGTAAATAAATAAATAAGAATTGTTCAGGCCACGGATTTGGGATATCTGTGTGCCTCCCTGGGATGCTCACTACACCTGTTGGGGTGGGGCTGCCCCAGGCCCAGCATTGCTGTCACCTCCCAGAGCTGTTCCCTAGGTTTTGCCTCAGGGCTGTAGTGGGGCTATCTGCTGTTCCTTGGTGGCTGCTGGCCATGTTGAGTGGAGCAGGGATGTTTTAAAGTGTTCTCTACATTGAAGTGACTCCATCCTTTAGGGCCAGGTGGCCCCTGCTGCTGTCTGGGTATGGAGGAGAGTGAGGACATGTCTGGCTTTGTCCTGGGCCTCGAGGGCCCTTGCTGGCCACTGCTCTCTGACTCAGCGTTCTGACCCTGGCCCTGGCTGTAACCCCCAGCCAGGGGCCAGGGCCAGTATGGGACAAGTCCCAAGGGTCCCGTGTGTACTCCCAGATATCTCAGGATCCCTGAAATGGGCAACTGCCTGTGCCTGCGGGCTATGGGGTGAACACCTGCAGCTTTTCTGAGCCTTTGTCATGTTGATAACTTAAGCCAACAGCCGTAAGCCCTTCCTAAGTAAGCAAAAGCTCTCTGGTGTGACTTTGGGTGGAGAGATGGCCAGAGCAACCATCCCATTCCTTAGATCCTCCTTCTTGTCCCTTTTAAGGACACTTGCATGTGACAATAGGCCTGAAAACAGACATGGGTGACTTGTGGCCCTTTGAAATATTCTCAATAAATGTTTATGCAGTGGGAATTAAATTCCTATCATTTTGGAGAAGAGGGTTGCAATTTGAGTCCTTCCCTGTGGCACTAGAGTACTCTCAGAGAGTCTAGTGTGCAACCAGAGAAGTTTAGGTAATTTATCCCCTGGACTTGGTAGCGTGAGCCTTGTGAACTATCACGAGGCACTCTTGCTGTCTCTTTGGATTTGTTAGTGTGCCCTCATTTTGCAGTCGAGTCCTCATGTTCTGCCTGTGGCTCAGCTGCATGATGGAGGCCTTGCTGGGGAGGATGAAGAGCAGGGAGGGAGGAACAAGCTTGGGATGGTCAAGAGCCCTGCTTGATGTTTGAACTGCCAGGCAAATGGCCAAAGGAGGGGCATCTTTCAGTTAAATATGATAATATTGCAACACATTTCATAGGATTATTTTTATTCAGGTAGCTCCCCAGTAAGGTAGTGAATTTTATTTTGAAGTGAGACATGGAGACAATGATTACAGAGATCTTTGCATGATTTTCCCCCCGTCTTTGAATTAGATTGCATGTTTGTTCTCCACTAGCAATTACCTTCATGTCAGTATAAGTACAAGAGGTTATAGAGGTTCATGTTGTTTCTCACATTGTAGCAGCTTTCTGCATACCAAGCCCTTTGCCCGTTTGAGTACATGAAAAACTATAAATGCGTCAAACAGGAAGATTTAAGTAAGTGCTGTTAAGGTCCCAGACACTCATTCCGGAGCTTCAATTTCTTAAGAGCTGTCTGAGCTTTACTTTACATGGAGCCACACAGTCATGCTGACTGAAGTCCTGCTAATTATTTTGGAGACATTTTTGTATGATGTGTCTTGAGAAAAGAGCCTGAGCATCTGTGAAACAGATGAAGTGAAAATTCCTCTGGCATCTATCAGCAAACATAAGCAGGTGGAGCATTTCCAAGTTTCTGCAGCTGAGGGAGGGGCTCCAGAAAACATGGTTGTTTGCAGCACAGAGGAAAAATGAAATTAAGAATAACTACTTATGTATCTTTATTTGATGCTGCCTTGTTATATAAGGCCAGTTCAGGAACAGTAGCTTTCTGCTTCATTTCAAGGGCCATTGTAAATTGATTGTCAGGTTTTTCTAGGAAATGAACAGGGCACTGCAGACTCTAAGATGCAAATTGCTGAATCTAGAACTGTGCACTGCAAATAGGGCTCATTTCTCAGTTTGAAAGGTGTAAAATGTTTACACTTATTGCCTGTGCAAGGTTAATCAAGGTAATTTCTGAAATACATTGCTGTATCAATCTCCTAATGGAGTATTCCTGAAAATTGAATGGTTTGTGTGTTTTAAGGCAAACCCCGGGAATTTAGAAATAAACAAAATATGCCGCTGGTGCCCACTAAAGGAAATGTGTGTGGTAAGAAGCTGTTTTTGCTGCCCAGGATGAAAGGCCAGCTGGCATCAATTAGCACTTTATGCACATGCACTTTCATAGAAATAATTTTTACTGAGTAGATCTCAAAGCCTTTCAGTGCCACTTAGTTAATCCTCCTAACAATCCTGGGCAGAGTTGCCCCAGTATACACATGGGCGGACTGGAAACTGGGGTGGCTTAAGTGGCTAATCCGTAGCTGCAGAGTCAATCAGTTCTGTCCCATCTTACCTGTCTTTGCAAGGCAGCACTACCTTTTCTCAGAAGGGAAACCAAAAAACAACATACAAGTTACAGCAACGGTTATGTGGTATGTTTTAGCATATCCCCCATAAAGCACTGCCTTTAAACAGTGTATAGGATAGAAATAAGATTTGTTTATTACATGAAAGACAACTACAAAGGATTAAGTAATTTGTACAATAATAGACTTCTCTACTTCAAGTTAATTGTTGATGTTTTTGTATAACTGCATAGACAAAGAACGACGTTTCCCAGTATGTCAGAGAAAGGTGTCTTTTGCTCTCTTTTCAAGAAGGAGAGACTAGATTTTTTAAAAAATAAATCTTTCTTCTTCTAAGAGCATGACTATGCAAAGATGCAGGCATGCTAAATTCTACCCAGGGTGTGAAATGAGCAAATGTCCTTCACTACTTTCTCTGAAGTTTGCACCCACTTAAAACAAGCTGCTGCCTGTTTTCCATTGTAATCTTTAAGGCCAAGAAAGTGCAAGTAAAACATGCAAATATGCATCTAACACAGTAGTTCCTCAGTGGCGTGATCGGACCTTTGGATGAGAGCTTGGTACCTTTCCTAATGACTTTGTTGTTCGTGGGTTGTCAGTCCCTGTCGTGTGGGGTGGGGAGGAAGTGAGAGAGACTCCAGGTTGTAGGTGAGAGGGAGATGTCACAAATGTAATTCCTAAAGCACTGGGTCTTTCTCTATGAGATTCCAGGGTGATGAGGAGTTTTACTTTTTTTTTTCCCCTACCCCAGGAAGGTTGTTAAAAAGGAAGCAAGGAATAAATAGAAAAAAAGCTGCCTAGTTCCTTAGTATCTCATGCTGCTGTGGAAATCAGACAGTAAATAGACAAATTATCCTGTAGTCATGCCTGACTGTAGCCTCAAGATATGAAGTGTTTCTTTATTTCCAGCTGACAGGAGGTATAAATGAGGATCATCATTGTGAATGAGCCGGAGATGCCCTGTGGTTTAACCCTGCATTTGGTTAAGCTGGTGTGTTGGTTCACATCTCAGGGCTATCTTTTCAATTAATTCTTCCAGAGCTGATGAGCTGAATAATGTGAAATGTATTAGGGGGCATGTGCCAGGTGATAGTGAAAGTGCTGCCTGATTATACAGATATTAAAAGATATTTTTAATAGAGTGCTGTATATTTGTAAGCAAATTCTCTGTTAATTTTAGAGCAGTATAACTCCACAGCAACTCCACTAAACATGTAGAATTGCTCTGAAATCCTCCCACTGCAATATAAAGCACAGTTGTAAGTTCCTCCAAGATGAGAGGAGTGTTGCATATAAAGCCAACTACATTTTGTGTAATATAGGAAACATATTGTTCGTATTCTACCAAGAGAAATCTGTTTTGGATTTCTTTTGCTGAGGGTCCAGATCATATAAATGATTGTGGCCATTGCTGTATAGCACAAAGCAAGCCATGGTCCTTTCATGTCTGGAACAGTTTGACATAATCAAAATGTATATAAGATATTTAAGATGCTTGTTCAGCATATAAAAAAAGCTATGGCTCAGGCTGCTATTCCCAACTGTAAAATTCAGAGATCTTAGTAGAAAATGAAACCCCCTGAAACAGCATGCATTCCTCACAGTTAATATATATTAACTTTATCCAGTGTTTCATTCTCTCCCTTCTAAACATAAAAGAAAGGTAAAATAGCGTTGGCCACTGTTGTTCTGATCCTCTTATAAAGTGTGAATAGGCCTATATCCTTGACTTTTCCCTGGGTCCAGTTACCTTGCACACCCATCACTGGTTCGGGCAGGAGATGGGTGTGAGGGTGGTTGAAGGTTTCACGGTGTTAGAAGTGTGTCCCTAAAATCTTCTGTGACAACCACCTCTTATGTTTAGATTTCAGATTTTCTATGTCCGTTTCTGAATTATTTTGTAGAGACTGCATAAAAAAACTAGGAGAGTGATTATGCTTGGCTCTACTGGATAGATTGCAGAACATTCTGGTATTAATACCATGAGTAAATCCTCATGGTTTCCTTGTGGTGAGAAATGAAGTTATATAATTTTTTCAAAGCTTTGGTTAATCAGAATGGATTTACTTGGTTCACTTCAACATGTAGGGTGACAGAAGTGGACGCTGTCCTTCCACCCCTTTATCATTTTTTAGTAAGACAGACAACATTGTATTTACCCTTACCTACAAGCACAAAGTTTAATCAGGCTTCATGTTTTTTCTGGGGGTCTGGTATAAACAGGAAAGGTTGTATGCACACAAGTCCAGTTTACCAGGTGATATTTTTAGCATCCTTCAAGATAACTAAAATGGGAACGTGTCTCAAAGCAAATCCAAGACTGTTTTTGCAGGGCTGTGAGCAATATGGAATGCAAGTAGCATTGGCTGGAAATGTTACTTTCAAGTACTTTAACAAGTTCTCCAAAAGATTTGCTCAAACAAACAATTTTCCAAATTATTTTGTTTTAAAAAAACCCAAAATAGATTCCAAACCATATAAGGATTTTTTTTAAGCCCACAGAATTAATATTATCTTGGGCCCCTTTTGTTCCTCTTTGCAGAGTACCATGAAGAAAATCAGTTATTGCCTTTATTTCACTGTCATTTACTTTAGATTGAACCGAGATTGATTGCTTCTCTGTGATATTCTGCACTAGCAGCAGTGGAGTGTATGAAGCAATCAGTTTTGTCCTGATACTGGTTGTCAATGAATGTAGATTGAATTAAGTAAATTTATTTGTGTTTTTTCCTAATCATACAGTGTGTTCCCCTGCTCTCTCATTGTCTGAAAGCTGTTTTTTTAACTGTAGTTTTAGATACAATTTTTAGTCCTGTTTGAAATTCATGATGACTATTCCTTTGATATTGGTAGTAGTTGGATTTGGCTAAAGGGTACTGTTGCATTTTATGACTCTTGCTTGTTTTTTCCTTTTTTATCCTTTAAATAGCATACCTCTGACCAGCAGAGTGCTGACCTTGGCATTTTTTAATATTAAAAGAAACAAAAATAAATTGCTCATTAAAGCTGTTAAAAGAAGAAGCTGCAAAGCAGAGAAAGGCAGTTTGAGAATTCACAGTGATTGGATACTTCTTGTGGTACTTGTTTATTTTTTGATATTTGTGTGTGCAGAGAGGCTCAACAGGCACAGTAGTGGTTGTTTACTGGTGGAAATACTCCCTTGCAACCACAGCTGGGGTAACTGCATATACAGGCAGAGCCAGTTGATGTTTGTATATTGCATGTCATCAGTAGTCTGTGGAACAGAAGTTATAAAAATGGCCTCTTAGGTGTTCGTTTCCAACAGTTTTTCTTACTCAAAGGAAATGCTTTTGTTCTTTTGTTATATATTTTTATATTTAGTTGCTTCTTGGCACTCAGTTCACCATAAAATCAACATCTATGTTTAAAAATATATTTTTCAAGAGAGGTTGTCATAAAATGCATATGGTTGTGATGGTATTAATTTAAAATTACATGTTCCAAAAGATCCTACAGAGGTGAACTCATTTGAGAAATAGTCTATCTCCATACAGTGGAACATATGTTTACCTCAAGAATGTTGCTAACTCTGTCTGGGGATATTACCAATGAGAGAGGCAGCAAAAGTGAAGGATCATTCACATGTTTGGAGGCGTGCTTTTGGTTTTGTGTAAGCCTGTATGTGTTTGAGATACATGGAGAAGTACAAGCCTTTTGGCTAGTCCAGGCTTGCCTCCCCATTACCTATATGGGCTGAGATATTTGTGTCTCATTTGCACTTTACTTACATGGGGTGAAACAAATGGACCTGGATCATCATTTTGTTCTCTATTTGACCTCCAGCAGCGGATGCCTTGAAGAAGCAGAAACTGAAAAGTAAACAAAGAGACATTTGCTTGCACCTGGCTGATTGCTCAGTGTCTAAGGGGTGTGGGATAAATTGTGATCTCAGCTGGTGATCATCTTATGAATCCTCTTATCCTTCAAGCATGAGATTTGATTACCTCAGGTCTTTCTGTTCATGCTCACATAGCTGTAAATATAATACCTGCTGCGTTACCTAACTTTGTAAAATTACCCATTTTATAACCCTTTGACCAGGGAAGTACACTTGGTTAAAAGAGGGAGGGAGCCTCTTTGTCTCAGCCAGTAATGTCAGGCCAGACAAAGTAAAAGTGATTTTTCCTGCTGTGACCTCTGCAAAAGCTCAGAGACTACATCTGCTATGCACTCTTCCTGAGGCAGAGGTGTTCTGGTCTGCCTGTGCTGTTCCCAGTATAGTATATAACGCATACATGGCAATAAAAATATATTCAAAGTTAAACAGACCAAAATGACTGCAACTGCTGGTGATCTTGTAAATTGTTCAGTCATGCAGTCTGGAGGGTGAGTCTGAATGAGAGATGCACTCAGATCAGGGCTGAGGTATTTGAAATACCTCTGAATCCTCCGTGACTAGCAGAACATGTAGAAGGATACTCTTGACCAAATACCTCCTTGTTTTTACTGAGTGCTTGGATTACGAGTTACAAAATAAACTTTAAATCCTGTGCATTTGAAACCTGATTCTCTGTATCTCTCCTTGAATGGAATGTAATACCTAAAGAAAATGTCATTTGAAATGCAAGGGCAATTACAAAGTCTTGTTTGCAGAAAGGAATATTGTAAATTATTGATAAATGACTGTAGGCATATAGGTTATAGACATAGCAATCCTTACTGCCAGTCCTGAAATACAGCACAGTTCAATTGTATTGAGCAGTAAATTTATGCAAATTAATTGTCTTTCATACTGATGAAAGCTGTTTTCACTCTGGGCAGGATGACACGACTCTGACGACTCATCCTGTTTTTTCCTCCCCTTTTCCCTCCACCCTGATCTCTGGGCGCACACTCATTGTTTTTTTCCTTTTTCCCCTGCAGTCCCTCTCTGTATTCCAGACGAGGAACCTGTTTTTAATTTTCATGTATCATGTCTGTCTCATAAAACACACACACTGGATCATATGACTGTTGTGCAATATTAGAGGGCTGTTGAAATGAATATCACATAGAAGGCCTTGTAAAGTCATCTTGAAATAAAATGTACCAAGTTTCAATTTTGAAAGGGGCAATAATTCCATGCAGATGAGAGAAGTAAAGATACACTGACCACGAATAACAAGTACATTTAAAAACAGTCCTTGTAGCTTTTACCCCAGTCACTGTCACATGGGCAAGTGTATTAGGTGATGCTGTCTCAGCCCCTCGAGGGGAACATGGTGGGATCGTTCTTCTGCTCTGCCATGGGCTGTATTCAGCATGGTGGTGGCCCCTGTGCTTTGCATGGAAGAAATTGGCCATCCAGCACTGACCTAAAGTGTCATCTTTGGATCACAGGCAGGGTCCAATTATGAAACCGATACAAATAAATTACGTTGTTCTACCATGTCCTAAGGCACTACGTGACCGAGGATTTAATAAGGTTTTATTTTGCACATGCAGGCATAGCTTTTTTTGTCCAGTGTATGAGTTCAGTAATGCAGTTTCAAGAAGTCTGTGAAAATCAGGCAAGGGAAGAAGATTCTTCATGGGTGTCGGCTGGAGACTTCAGTATGTAAGACTTGTGAATGAGGGATACCACGGTGTAATTCATTCACTTTTGCAGTCAGCGCTGCGCGCTTTTTTTTTTTTTTTTTTTTATGTGGGTTTTACCGGGAAAATTACAAGGAGTATAAGTGGTCCAGATGAAAGCATGTGTTTGCTCCCAGTCACTTGTACAATAATACACTTCCTAACATGAGATCCCAGAGGGCGGTCTTACAGGTACACACATCTCTACTAAGTGGAAAGCTGTGGGGATTTTAATGATGCGTGTTGCTGCTAAGTTGCCAGGCTGATCGGGAAAGAACTTGTTTTCATAGGAGTCCTGCAAAATCAGCTCCGCAGCCCCTACTGCAGCAGGACCCAAACTGTGTTCAGGCTCTTTTCTCTGGAAAGGGTGAATTGGAGCCAAACCCAAACACTTCTTCTCCACCCTCTTCCCTGCCTCTTAGCTGAAGCAGCACAGCTAGGAATCAACTGATGATGAAGGGTGAAAGAACAAGGGAAACTGTAAAACATGTAGGATTTATAGAAGCAAAACCCAATATTTTCTACGTAAGTAAGAATCTGTTGTGCAAGGGCTTTAGACACAATGCAGAACAGGAGTGTAGCTATCAAGTGCCCACATGGTTGCAGCTACATGACGACAGAACATCATCATTTTGAGATTACTATTTCCTTAGGATAATTTCATATTCCTGTCCTACAGACTATAAATAGCAGCAGGAAGGAGTTCACAGAGAAGTCTGTTAACCTGGAGCACATATACGCAGTCTCTTCTTGTTCCTGCTGTTATTACACACATCTGTCTCATTTGAGAAACTATCCTTTGCTTTTCTCTTGTGCTGTGTTTCTTGATTTGCTGTCATCTGGGTGTGTTGAATTATAGATGGCTTTCATGAGTGGAACAACAATGGATGGACAGCAAGGGCACCTACACTGTCACATTGCTTCATTTTTTTCCTGACTTGGCTTTCATGGTATTGGGTTGGGTAAGGCCTGGAGGGGCTGCAGGTGAGCAGAATAGGCCCTTCACATCTGACATGTCTCCTGAGTTTTGGTTGGCTTCTGTATTCTAACAAACTCTTGTTTGATTAAAATGGCTGCTAGGCCATTCCTTGCACCTCTCCTTTGGAGATTGTCCATTTTGCTTTCAGATTGAGAGCAGAGGTGTGAAAGTGCCCTTTACTGCTTGTGGACATGCATACCAGAAGCAAGAAAAACATCATGACCTTCCAAATTTGTTTTAAAGGTCACTCATTTGGTGCAGAATTGCAGTCCTGTGGTACCAGGGGTGAGAGCATCTTGCAGTGACACAGCTTGGAGAGCTGGGGCTGCCTGTGCAGTCCATGGCCGAGGGCGGCTGTTGGTGTGGGCTTTGCAGAGAACTTTATGGTATTTCTTCCTGGCTTGCACCAGCCAGGAGGGCTGAGCTGTTTGTCTTCATGCCTGTCCCTACTGAATACTGCACTTGCCAAGGTTGGCACCCAAACAGACTGTGGAGGCAGAAGCAGGAGGTTTTTAAGATCATATGTCATGGTTCTGAAAACCTCTTTAAAACACTAAATTTTTGGTAGTTCTTGCTGGACAGTCTTTTAGGGGAGAGAAATGCTCAGTGAAAAGTACTGTCTGGACAGGAAATGCTGATTGAAATACAGCTTGTTTTATCTTGTTTATCTTAGTAAGGAGGACGGAGTCTTTGTGCCCCTCAGTGAAAGCAATTGTTTGTCAAGAATAGGAGGTTTTGGTTCTTAACATGCAGCTTTTTTTTTTTTTTTTTCAAGAAAGGCTAGTGTACTGTGCTCTGAAAAACCAAAAGCAAACAGAAGGGTCATGACTCTGTCTTCTACCTCCTCTCCAGGTGCAGGAGAGGAGGAGAGAATGCAGCACACAGGTTTCCAACTGATCAGAACATGGTATGGCAGCTGCAAACACATTGCTGTCAGGTGGAGAGGTAATTTCAGCACTTCTGTGTGCTGATGTTTTGCAAACTGCCGTTGTTTCAGAGGCACTTTTTCCACATGTGCATACTTGGAAAAAGCAAAATATTTTTACTTAGGATTCCTGGACTCCCCTTTGAGCCTCTCGTGTTGTACTGAGATTCTTGGACTTCTTCAGGCTTTTTGTAGAGTTTCTTTGCACTGACTCAGAGGAAGATTTCATATATGTGGTAGCAAATTATAGTCTGACAGGATGGTATAAATCTGGAGTTGTTCCAGCACAGTAACTGAATCAAAATCTGAAATGGAATTACACTGCTATTTCTAGATCCTTTTCATGAGTTTGTTCTATTTTGCTTTACCTTGTACTGTGTTATGTTTTAACAAGGCCCAGAATAAAACAGATTTGTTTTTACGGTGAGTATTTTTAGAAAAATTATGACTTTGACTAACTATTGTTACATCTGGGTCTGTGTTACATATGTGGTACTTTCTCCATGCTACTGCTGCATATAGCCAAGGACAGGAGTATGGACATGACGCCATACCCATGGTGAGAACTGCACGTGGATAGAGCATCTCTGCCTATTCTTGGGAATTTTCTTTCATTTTCTCTTGCTCTGGACTTTTGCTTTTCAGGATAAGTGGTTATCATATACCCAGAAGAAGTAGTGTTTGCAGGCTACATGAATCTATGGTGATGCAAACCTGCAGAATAGCTTCTTTTAGAGTACCTTGTATTATTTCTATTTCAACATGTTCTGGCTTCTGGAAGATGCGGGTTGCAAACATGAGCTGTCAGTTCTCTATGTTCTTTGGCATTCAGTTTTGGATCATGGTAACTAACCAATTGCAACCACATTTAGAACTCTCCTTTTTGTATTTTTTGTTCCTTTTCTTTCCTTTCTTTTTGTTTCATTTACCCAAGTTGTGGCTTAAGCACAGCCATGGATCACAATGGTGCAATTGCTTCATCCCAAATCACTGGGATGATGCTATTGGGTTATCCAAAAGAAAAAACTCTGGTTGGCTTGACTGTAATTTTGCCTTATTTAAGGAGCAGTTCCCAAACAAAATACTGAGAGTAATTAAGATGTAATTTTAACATTCTCCTAGTCTCAGAAAGTAGTAAACCCCTCCATGGCTTTAAAACTACCGTACTTCAATGGCACAGATTTCTTCACTCTTGGTGCAGGCTGAGATGAACCCTTCTTCCTGGTGTCTTTGCAGTGGTGGAAAGGCAGGTAGGTCCCTTCTTTGGGTCGCTCTTTTGCTAAGGTGACCAGTAACTGTGATCAGCCCACTGGCTGTGCTGCCAGCACTGCTGGAGGAGGGCCTGTTGGTCGGAGGAGGTGTCCTGCAGTGCACAGTAAGGGTGTGGCAACTTACATTTTTATTGTTGTATTTCAAGATGAAGAGGAATAGGGTTTCTGATATCAGGATAGGTGTTGCCACATACACCACAGATGGTTTTCTGGCTCACTGGGTTAGAAAGGAGGTAGGCTATCTTTCTTTCAAAAGATTTAGAAGAAAGAAAAGTAGTGGAAGTAGGAGTATTTAACAGATGAGCTGAATTCTGGAAGAAGTCTTGAAGTAATTTAAAAAAATTATTTACTTACTTTGTATTTCTAGAAAATTAATTTCTCTTTTTGATAACAATTCAGGGAACCCTTTCCAGTTCTTATGATTGAGAAAATTTGTTATAATGCCTGATTTTAAAGATTTTTTTAAGAGGTATGTGTATTTGTATATATGTCTCTATGTAAATATAAACATTTTAAACCTGTGTCAATGGCATGAAATAATCTTCTGGTTAGTGATTCTTCCATACAGAAGTATCCTGCTGAAGAAAATAGAAATTCTTTGCAGAGACCCACTGGGGGCCTGGGCTGCAGCGGCCTCAAGGAAAAATCCTAAATTCTTTCATGATTACGTGTTTTCACTATAATGTTTCAGTGTTGTCTTTGTAATTTAGCCATTCTTACAGTAAGTTAACAATGTTTTTTCTGCTTGGATCTCTATAATGATTTCTGCAAAGCTCAGTGAATTTGCTTTCCTATGCAGTTGTGTCCCATGTGGGATTTTTAATTTTGCCCCAAGCTCAGCCTAAATGACTTCATTTAAATGCATTTCCCATCAAAGTCACCACAAACACAAATGTTTTCCTTGGTTTTTAATGACATTACAAAACTGGCAAAACATTATTTAACCCTGAACCAGGGTTCCCCCACCTAAGGAGAGTTGCTACTGGTTACTTGAATTTGCAGAACTTGGTGGACAAAAGAATGTTGTTTATGGAGATGGAAATGAGAAGAGATTGAGATTTGGGAGAAGAAATTCATCAGGGGAAAGCTTCAAGGCCTTCTTGAGGCACCTCCTGGTTTTCTAATCCCTTCTACTGACAGAGGTCCTTTTGATGCACAGTAAATGATGCTTATCAATTGAAATGGAAATCCATTATTTACCTTAGGGGCTGGCAGTTATTAAATAGGCATCCGTGATGAAAGACCTGCACTTCAAGGAGCTCATCCCCAGCAGCTTAGCTTGGAATCATTGATGGTTTTGTCCCTGGCGCTAGAGAGGACCATGGATATTCCTGAGGGCACCCTGTCTCTGCTGTATTAACCATAGTCTAACGTCTGAATTTTCCACCTTTGTCAGCGTGGAATCAATTGCTCTTTCTGTCAGCGCAAATCCAGTGCTGTTTGAAGGGTGCTTGGAAGATTTATGAGGCATTCTGATAATGGCAAGGATAAATTGCCTCCCTGCTTAGCTGAGGAATCCTTTAATTATGCTGTTGGAGGCTTTGCATGGGTAGAGCTTGGGTTGGCTGCTTAGGACAAACAGCATCAGCTGGTGCTTGGAGGAGGGAGGGATACACTTTCTTCTCTGTCTATATCTAGGCAGTCACTGCTCTGGATAGGAAGTCACAGCAGGCGGCGGGGAAGTAGGTACCTACAGTCAAACCAAGCTGGATTTTAGAATGTCGGGTAGTAGACTGTAGGAAAACTCTTGATCCTAGCAGATTTCTGTGCTGCCTTCCATACTGCATAGGAAGTAGGTTGTGAGCAGAACATTAGGAATGCAGTGCATGTGGTCTGTGGTCTTTGCATGCTGACTCGTCCCAGCAAGAAGAGGGGGGAAGCCTGGGGCTCACCTCTGCAATGCATTTCCTATGGCAGTTCATCAAGCCTCAATATGAACTGCTGCAGCCACAGCCCATGGCAGAATGTATTCCTATTTCCCCATAATTCTTTCTAAAGGCATTATCTACTGAGCACAGTTAGTTTCTCTCAGTAGGAGCCAGAGGTTTTTGTGTGTGACTTCTCAGTCTCATGAGAATAGAAAACATGGAAAATATTTTCTACTTTCTGCAGTTTCTTTCAGTATGCAATTGCTGGTAGGCAGCTCTCTTTCCAGTTTTCCTGCAGGTTGCTATCTGGGAAATGCCCCTCTCCCTCTGGCACAGGGTTAGAGGATAGAGGATGTGTCCCCACTGTGATCCACTAGTGAGTGCCTTGCAGCCAGATTCATGGCTGTGCAGCCAGTGCAGGTGGATGCTGTGCTCTGCTGTGCTGCTGCAGAGCACATGTAGCGGGACAGCACTGAGGCACCTGGTGCAGGGCTGGGGGCACGAGGGGAGGATGTTACCTGGTCATAGCAGTGTTCATGGCTGGGTGTCAAAAGCTGTGCAGAGCTGTTGCAGGCTCATTAAAAAAAGACTTTCTATTTTCACTTAACTTCAGTGTATGTTTTACTAAGTCATAGCAATGTTACAGTCTAAATTAAGTCATCTGCCCACTTGGAAAATACTCTAGAATTGGTTTTACACTATCCTCAGTTTTCTTAGCCATGATTCTCCAGGGAAATCCTTGTGGAATCTCTGCAAGCCTAGTTGTGAAATAGTGTGGGGTTTATTGATTTTCACAGGATAGATCTCTGATTTCCCATTATGTGCTGTATCAAACACCTTCACTCTCCTGTGCTGTCAGGGATGTTGGCTAGCAATGAGATAATATACACTTGTGGAAACAGACTTATTACTTAACATTTTAGAGCAGGTGGCGACTATATATTCATTGCTATGATAGAAAACAACCCATATCAAAATATTTAGGACTGCCATGCATTCTTTAGGGAATGTATGGAAGTGAAGATCTGGGTTTAATGACTTTGTTCAGTAATTACAGTATGGTTCATATTTAGCCAAGGTGAATCAAATCACCTGTAATGAGGAAATAGGGATAGCACCATTTGTGGCAGTTACAGCTTTAGTTTAGCAGGTTATTGTGCATGAAATTAGTTAGTAACTAATGGGTCTGTATGCTATGATAACATCTGGTTTATGTTTTTCTGCTTACAGTTCTTGGCTTTATCCCAAAGGAAGATGCACCTTCTCTATGACAATCAGTTGGATTTTCCAGCTACCAAGTCACACAGCAAACTAATTTCAGACCTTAGATTTCTGGCTGTGAATCAAAAGTAACTCGGCTGATTTCGAAGAAGCTATTTCATATATGTCTGCATATATATATCTGATGGAAAGATTCATCCTATCATCCCGTGTAAAGAGATCTGTTCATCTCTCCATATATTTTACTGTATGAACTAATCTTGGCAATGGAAGCGTTATCTGTTTGAGTGCAGACTTAGGAAATGATGACTGCCGTGATTTTTTTTGCAGTTATCTTTCTCTCTGACTTTCCCTCAGGCATTCAAGTATTATCTTTCTAGAGGAGACTTCAGCAGCAGACATTAGGAATGAGGAAAGAGTTGCATGATATGAGTCATTAAATAGCAATAAAAAGAAAAAAGTGATAAACTAGAGCTATCTCAGAATAGGAATCACCTATTGTGAATTTTCAGGATTTTTGTTTGCTTATGCTAAATGTCTGCCTCTCTATCTAAATGAAAAGCTGAAAAATGGGCTGGTGAATGGACATATCACAGTTTTGCAATTAGTAAAAGCTTTGGTCATGTCATAGGTGTGACTCAAATGTCCCTATTTTATTCCTTCTGTATTTTCATTTCATTTGTCTCAGGTTTCCTGCTTACCAAGATATGAGTTGCATTTGGGAGGAGTGTAAGGGCTGTATTAGTAGCTTCTTTTGACTGCTACCTTTAGTTCCTAGAGGAAAAAAAAAAACAAGCAAAACCCTGCTTAAGATCTGTTTCAGTGAATTATTTCTGCTGCTTCCAGAAGGCTGTGGTTTGGAGAGCAGAGTTGCATCCAATCTCTGGTGGGGGCTGTTCAGAGACATTTGAGATGATGACTGATCTGTGTCCTGGGAGGGAAGAATATAGGTGGCTAATTTGCAAATGAACTTGAGGGGCAGATTAGGCATCACCTTGACTGTGGCATCCTGTTTTCCCAAGCTGAGCTGCTGCTGTGATAGATGTGGCACAGCCACATGCTGTGGGCAAGCTCTCAGCTGCCTCAGCAGTGAACAGTCCTTACTGCACATCAGCCCTCAGAATGTAAATATTTAAGGGGTTCTGTTGGAGAGTAAAGCGCTTTCAAGAGCCTTCTGTTTATAATCATTCACAATAGTCAATGTTTTCTGTTATACAAGAGAGCGTGTGGTAGGTTCCTGTGCTTAAGCACTTCACGGAAGTCGTAGGAAAACCATGAGGAGCGGGTGAGATCAGCTTGGTGCTCCTCATCGAGCTCTTGACCAGTTCGGCACAGCTTTTTGTTCCCATGGCAGGGAGCTCTGTGGGATTGTCCAAGCCCACCACTGGCCTCCTCCAGTTTTAAAAGGTTGGACGTCAGCCTCCCTGAAATGTGGTCGTGGCACGTATCTCAGGTGTGTAGTTCATATCTCAGGTATGTAGCTGACCTGCTCTCAACAAATCCTATCCCTTTTTTTCATTTTCAAGTGCTGAATAACACAGAATGCATCTGACTGCAGATGTTCACTAGTTGGACCACATTTTTTATTAGAACACAGGGTTTTAAAAGGTATTTGGAATATACTGGTTTTGATAACTTTGAGGGCAAAACCAGATGATGGCTTTGTAGCTGATTTGCTGGAAAGGTTGGCATCCTTTAGGACCCTGCTAGCACCTCCTCTGTGTAAGGTTGATGTGGTTTCAGCACACTGTCACTGTTTGTTTGTCACCTTCTTGTTTAAGAAAATGATGCTACAAAGAACCTTCTGCATGCCAGAGCTGCTTCTCATGGCACCTCTTGCGATGAAATCATAGGGAACAGTGAGCTCACAGATCTCATACAGAAATCATGTAGGGTTTTTCTTTATTTTTTTGTGATGACTTCACCTTGTTAGTTTTCTTTTTTTCTCTTTTGAAAGAAAGACGTTTTTTATTGCCACAGTACAGGCACAGTTCTAGTGACCTTACTTTGTATCCCTGTGAATATTTCCACCATCAGGCTCTGCTGAAGTGAGCAGTGTAAACACACCTTCCAGCAGGCTCTGAGCCTCTGGGGTTTTCCCACATGGGTACAAGTCTCCCATGCAGCAACTTTTGGCTTTACAGGCAGTTTCTTGTTCCTATAGACTGATGCCCACATATGAGTCATGTCCCAGCAGGAGCCTTGCCCAGTGGTGTGGATTGATGCAGGATGAGTTAACGTCTTGTTGAATTAAGAATGCATTGTCTTTTCCTGCCTTGTGTTACATTTGACACTCGTTTCTGGTCTGATATCAAGTTATAACCAGATAGTATTTTTCCTCTCCTTAAACCACTGTGAATGGGTTATTGAAGAACACTGAATACTAATTTGATCTAACTGGGATTTATTCAGATAGAAATGTAGAAGTGGACTCTGATTAAACTTCTTAGATGTACTATGAGCCATTTACCCTTTAGAGGAAAAAAGAGGTAAAAAAAAAATGTTCTGGGAAGTTGGCTAGCAATTTGGAAAGCTTACAGTAAAAGTATTAATAATAAAGGATGTTTGATATTTTTTGATATAATGAAATCTCATTTCTCTAGTTAAGGTTCTTCATGCAAGTTATTCACTTCTGCTCTCAATTCCTATATACTGTACTATCCAACAGGAAAAGGAACTGTGCAACTAACTCAGCTGATTGTGAGGAACTTCTTAAATTTAGGAGTGAATTTTTTCTTATTCTCTAAAGATGTTGGTCATGCATAAACTAATTTTTTCCGTCTTTTCTTAACCACCTGGTGACTGTGTGGTGTTTATGCTGAATGTGAGTGCTGTTGCTGGCTGCTGTTGCTGTCGTAATAAAAACAAGTGGGAACACAAAAATCCCTGTTGCATCTCAGTGTCTGGGAGGCAGCTGAGTAAGAGGAAGTGGAGATTTTCTGATGGTAGAGGAAGTGCTTTGCCCTTGAAACTGGCCAGGTCAGAGTGATGCAAGTTCAGCATTGGCCTGGAGTTATGAGATACTGCAAATAAATAAATACTAATTTATTCTCCTGTGATGTACACTAGTGTACAAGTGATACAGGTGCTCCCAGCTTTATAAAGTGCTGTTTGCCTGCCCCACCCTAGTTTCTGATTCCTTCTTTATTTAGAATAGGCATATTCGTTTATGTAAAGAAACTCGATTGTTTAGGTTTAAAAATTAAATAAATACAAGATTCCCAGTGCAAAGGATTCAAAGTTATCCAGTCATAAGGATGAGCTGCAGGTCTCTCTCTGTGTCATGCACAGGGGACATGTTTGTTACAGCTGCTTTTTTTCTGAAGTGAGAGGTGAAAGATTCAGCTTGTAGAGTTGGAGGTTGTCTGCCTCACTGAGGAGGTGTTGACTGTCACCACGGTTTCATGACCCCAGTTTATATGAGGAATAAAAATGTTCCTTATTGTGTTTGGCTGTCATGTAAGTAAAGGCAGAATGACTGTTTCCAAATCCAGTATATCCCAAAATAAGACTCTACCACATGGCTTGACTGGTGTTAGGAAGGTGTTTGCTACAAGAAGAGTGTTTGTATTTGGCCACCGAGTGGCACTCTGGGCCCAGCAATCTAAGAGGGGAACGGTTTATTTCTGCCATCAGGGTTCAGGGATCTAAAATACAATTATTTGCAAGCGTGTAGACACCATTGAATCAAATTGGATTGCTGAAGGTTAAATTACTGTCTTCAGAAATGTTGTTATAATATCCATCTTGACATTTCATTATCCCAGTACAATATAAATATCAAATTTGATTAGCTGTCAAGCATCAGGAAAAATAAACCAAAATATTTCCATCATTTTTACTCCCGAAAAATAGTAAGGGGAATCATTAAAAATACTGGGTTGCCAAAGGCAGATTAAAGTTTAAAAATACCCATTGAAACTAGTATTTGGTTGGGTAGCTAGAATATTTTTGTTCTCACAAGGTGCCATTATGAAGACTGCTGGTGTTGAAGGCAGGTGTTTGAGCTGCTGCATCCATTGCTGGATATAATCTAATTTGGTTTGGGAAGTGGTAGCTTTTTCATCCAGCTTTAGTGATGCTTCCAAGATTCATTTCAAGACTTTGAGATTGAGTTGTGTTTACAGGACCAAAACCTCCCAGTAGTTTGACTAAGATTTGTTTTTTAATTATGCAGAATTCAAGTAAAACACCACATTGACCTTATTGGCAAAACCATTTGTAGACAAATTGGCTGTACCCATATTTCTAAATTAAGATATTATAGGTCAAGCAAACCTTGATGTGAATCACATTTGAGTCACCTGAAATTTGAATATGGTGCTTTGTACTGGAATTTAAACAATACAATATTTAAAACATTATTCAATGTCATACCAAGTCATTCATCATACTCTGTGGATCCAGAACTGTTTATAACAATTTTTATTACTGTGAACAGTTTCTAGTTCATGTTATAATTACTATTCAAACTACGTGACATCAACCTAATTATCTTTTGTGAGATTAATGGGTAATTCCAGCCTACTGTTTTGCATATGTGACTGTGAAGGCAGCGGTTGGAACTTGAGCAATATTTCTGAATAAATGCACTTGATAGAACTCTAGTTCCTAATGAAGATGAGATATCTCTGCAGCTAAGAAAGAGTTATGATTCCCTCTGGAGCTGTGCATGTCACAGAGCATTGTTAAGTTTAACGACTGTGTTTGAAAAAGTGGGAAAAGTTGGTCCCATGCACTGCTGATTGTTTCCTTGTTTCACAGTGTCTGGTAGTGATCACACAGCCCCAGGAGGGATAAATGACTGTGGCTTCAGTGACATTGTGTGGCTACAGATTGGCATTGGGCACAGACATCATCCAGCTTTCTCTAAACAGTCTTTTAAATGTCAGCTTCCTGTGATGGGAGGGCATGTCAGACCAGGACAGAAATTTCAGAGTTTCAGCTTTCTTACTTTTTTTTTTTGCCTGCAAATGTCAATTTTAGTTTCTGTTGACTTGATATTTTCAGGAATCTTTGATTCTTTTTAAGTTATGTAAGTTCACCTTGCACATGACTGTGTCTGTATATGGATACTCATGGGGTGACATTAAATACTCCAGGGATGACTATGCAAAGACCTCATGAACAAAATCTTCATATGCTTTCTGGTTTGTACTCAAGTGGCAAAGAAGGCCATTAATTTCTAGGCTGTTACTTAATAGAGAGAAAATTAAACATCAGCTGAAATTATAACATTGTATGAGGGATTTGTACTACATTATAATCCGCATCCTTAATGGCTGATAATTGCAATAATTTTGTAAGTGTGGTGTTCCTTTTTCTTGGTAGTGGAATTACAAGACAGGTTTAACAGCAATGCAGCACAAATAATCTATCCTCTAAAGGCTTGAGATGGGAAACCAGTCTTCATTTTTATCTTAACAAATGAAGAAAACACTTTATTTTCCTTTTAAGTAGCAATGGACTGTCAGGGAAAATGTATGACCAATTTCTCTTGAGTTTCTGTTCTAGAACCTGACTTCCAGTGATGAGTTAGGGGTTGAAAAAGGCATTCAGGAAGTTAAGCCAAACATTTTAGAAGCTTTAAGACTCTATCCATATAACTTGGTAGATTCCTTCACTACTTTGAGTTTTCATTGCTAGTTTCTGACAGTCACACAGAGAAACATACATTCACATTTTAGCATTTAGCATAGGTTGGTTATAAAATGCTGAGCTATTACAAACTTTGATCACTCTGGATCTGCTTAAAAAACAAACGAACGAAGGTCTGATTCTCTGCCCATGATCTGGAAGAGGTGGTCAGATGCCATAATCACCTCTGAAGGAGCAGGTGCTGCTCCATGCCATGTCCTGGTGACTGAGGAGTTCAGCCAGCTGGTGCTGAAAAATGGGACAGCTGTGTGTGAACCCCATCTCCTTCTGGCTGGGTGAGCACCACCACAGGGTGGCTGTGGGGACACTCTGACTCCAGTCTAGTTTGGGTGAAGCTGGCAGCAGAATGGGGTGCAAGGGGGTGGGGGGGTGTGTGTGGGGTTGGGCTCCCTGCTGCCGTCTCTTCCTGGGGTAGTGCTTACTGACCCATGCCTTCCTCCCTGACTAGCCGTGCCATGGTAGTTGGAATGTTCTCTGGGGTGTGACTGGGAACTGGGAAGGTCACATTCACACCATAGCAGTGCCAGTGCTCTGGTGACAGTAGGCACTTTTCTCTGACTTCTTGGGATTTCCAGATATTGTTGTTTGCTGTCTTAGTATACAATGTCTTTTTCTCTTTTTTTGCCTCATCTGTCGCCCTAGATATCACACATGCCTTGCACAGTAACTTCTCTGAACTTAATTCACTAATCTAGCTTGCCCAAACAAGTGTGTCATCTCCTTGTGACCATGAGCTTTCCTTTCCAATGGGCTTGATCATGTTGGAAGACTTTATGAGCCAGCAGAATAAATTTTGATCCCATTCAATTTTGGTCCAATTACAGCTATTACAATAGTGCCTGAGCCACATTAGGGACAAGCAGAGTATTTATCTTGGTTTCTGATTCTTATTCACTCTGTGGCACCACAACTTTGCTTTCATCTCTTACAGGACATGCTGTAGTAGTACCCCCACATTTCCCTATGTGATCTTGTATATACTGCACTGTGCATAAACCTGGTATATCAGGCATCTAGTTCTATGTACAGATTTCCTCACTGAAAACACAATTTATAAAGCCTTTTTTACTTTTTTGTCAGGTCTCTGCGAGCTTTCCAGATTTCCGTTTCAGTCAGAGTCCTTTAATGTGAGTGACCATGGACTGTGCTGCTGAAGATGGGGGGAAGGGAGTAAACATCTAAAGGGCTTCATCATTTAAAGCCAGGGATTGCTTCAAATGACAGACATCAGTGCACAGGAGACTGTGCTGGCCACTATATTTCTGCTTCCTGTGCTCTGTGCCAGAGGTTAAAATCGTGTTTGTTCCTTCCACATCACAAATGCTGGTGACCAAGTGCAGAGTGGGTCAAACTCAAAACAACCTTCCTGTTAGGCAGTGCCTAGGAATAACTTGGGGCAGGATGAAATACCTCAATACATGTAAAGATGCATGTTCCTATAATTACTTGGTATTTGGGTAATGAACCAGAGCCCAGCCTTTGCAGTTGCTTCAAGTCATTTTACTGGTTGGCTTATCTGGGTTATGGTAGATCAAACAAGACCGTATCATAGGACCCAAAGCTTTTGGAAAGGTTGCTGAGAAGAGTTTTTGTTTCCCTCCATGTCATTTACTGTCAGGAATGTGTGTTTTACCTCATGAAAGTTACCAGGGCCCCCAGCTCTGCCCTTGGTTTTCTTCTGATCAGCTTTTATGCCTTCTCTTGTTCAAAGGTGTCAAAATTCCGTTCTCCTTTAAGCTGTAGCTGTTTTGCATGAAGTCACTCAAAGGGAGCAGGGAAGACCACTGCTGTGCTCTGCCGCCTAAGTTTCCAGGAAATTCACATGAGCTGACATGGAGCACTGGGAGCCCCAAGGTCAGTTCTGCTCCATAACCTTGCTGAGGTCCTGTTCTCTGTTGCTTTGCTGTTAAAGAGTTGAACACCAGTCTATCTTTTTTAGTTAAAAAACCCCACCACAGACTCCACTATTTTCTTAGTAACTTCAAGCTGGTATCTGTTAGAAGAGAAAAGAGCTATAGCTCCTTTCAACCAGGAATTCAGTATGATTTCAGAATACAAGGTGTTTGGTGTTTTGGCAGTGCTGTGCATGTGATAATGCCCTTCAGGAGTGATTAGGGCTTTGTTCATCTGAGAATCATCTGCTGAGACGTGCATATGTAAGTAGAAGAAACTGTGATTACAAGAGTTTGCGTTCCTTATCAGGTTACGTAGTGGTAAAGGAGAATGATTGTACGTATACCTAAGTCAAGGTCTTTGAGTGTTATGAAAACTGCTCTGTGTGTCTTTAGCCATTTATGTGGAAGGATTTGTGATAGTGTTTTGTTGATTCTTTCAGAATTTTTCCAGGCCTTAGATGATTGTGCCATTTGGCAAAGTCCAGAGCTTTATCTCCTTTTCCACACTTGCTGGACACTCTTGGATACAGAGTTCTCTTCTGTTCTTTTACAGCATGTATTTACTTAATTTTCCTTTCAAAAAAAAAAGTAGGTGCCTGAAAGTGGCAGCTTAGTTGCTGGAATTGGAGAAAAATGCAAGTGAGATTGAAGCCCGCTTTTGCCATTGCATTCTTGATTTAGTTAGATTTTGGTTATACCTGACGTTGTGTTGTGTAAGAGTTTTAAGTGTTAGCTGGAAAGTGTGAAGGACGTTTATGTCTCCTTTGCCTAAAGCATGAAAGGAAAAGAACATTTTCCTTTTAACAAGAAACTCCAGAGCAGTTTGGACTCTACCTCAAAGAGCAATGTTTGGTTTCCTGATCTCTTCCAGACAGTTCTTAATACAAGTCCAAACCCAATCTATAAGTAGTAGCCAAAGTGGTTTTTGCCTTCTCTTAAGCTCCCTTTAGCTAAACCTAGCTGTGCTGGTTATGTATTTTTCCAAAGGGCAACAGCCTGATATAATGGAGAGTAGATTTTGCTTTGGCCTGTGGTACCATGCTGTCATCCTCTTGGACCACCTCCAAGAGAGCACAGGTAGCAGTTCTGCTGGGATCTCACAGCTTCTCTGTTTTTATTAGGCTTTCTGGCTGGTATCCCCTACTGTATGACCCACCCTTGAGATGCACTTTTTGGACCACTCCATGGAATTTCTTCTGGTCACCTTCTAAAATTTCATCCCAGTATCTTAAATTAAAAATGTCTGGGTAAACCTTACAGTGCTTGTTCTAGTCATTGGTTTATGATCACATGAACTACATTTGAGTGACTGTAAGGAGCACAGGAGTATCTTTATTCATAAGCCATGTACATCTGTGAACTTGCCTGTGTCGGGTGTGCTCTCATTTGCAGTTTACCCTCGAAACAGCTGCATAACCCTCAAGAGCTTTCTCCAGGTCATGTCATGGCTCTGTCTCTGTTCCACACATTTCCAGTCTTCCCTAGATAAAGTTCCCACTTGCTGCAGTTTCCATAGGTTCCACACTCTCCGTGGGCTCTATCCCAAGCAGGTGCTGCTCACACCTACTTCCATTTTCTGGCCAGTGCAGGCAGTGCTGGGGCGGGGGGGCACTTGTCCGTTGCCAGGATTGCACTTTTCTGGGAGCAAAGGAAGGAAGCAGAGGAAATGGCAGGCAGGAAAAAAGTAGATGCAAGAAAGTAGTGAAATTACCTTGCTTTGTATATGCCTGTCCTCTGTATTTGCTTATTCTTGGCTGTTTATGTAGCCAAGAGTCTGGGCGTGTAGGTGGTGCAAGGCCACTGCTCCCGCTGTCCCCTGCCTTGCTGGGAGACACCTCTCTAATGACACTGTGCTGGGAACGAGGCAGTGTCCCAAGGGCTGCAATCATTGGAAAGCTATCTCTCTTTTTGCAGGAGTTGCACTCTGAGCATGGCTGCTGGAGGCCAATTTCTGTTTCTGCTAATTGCACTGCTCCCTCATAAATTGCCCTTTCAGTTTCCCTCAGTAATGCTGTTCATCACCTCCTCTTTTAAACTCTGAATTTGGCATATATAGGGACATGTAAGCAGCTGCTGGTTATATTTTAATGATACAGCTTGCTAAATGCTTAAGAAGAAAAGTGTTACAAATAATTCAATAGAGTTATTTTGTAGTACATATATATATGTCTGTCATAGCCTGTTAGAATAGCACAGCGTCACTTTAAGCATGCAGATAGGAAGCTGTGTGTTTGCGCTGCTGAACAATTTGGGACCTCAGGAACCTAAGGCTGTAACAGGCATTACGATATGATGCATTAATGGCGTTTCTGGGTGTTACGAGTTTGTCCCCAGAAGGGCTGTGCTGCAGTTCACCAGTGCATATTGCATGATCATGCTGCCATGGGAGGGGCTGCCTTGTTTTTTCTGTAGTTGGTTTAAATGTGGAGATTTTTATAGTCTCTCTGGTGCTTTTGTGAGAAGGGGAGAGGCAGTTGTGTTCTATCTACTTTTTAAAAAATTAATGTGTGACCTTGTGTGGTAATGACAAAACATGAAGAAAAGTTATAATCTATATTGTCTGCCACAGTACTTGATTTTTCAGGAGGGGACTAACCTTTACTTCAGCTTTTTCTCCTTGGAAAAGAAAAGGTAAACAAGATCCTCCAAAGAAACATCATGTGCTGGCTGCCCTTGCCTGGAGTGCGAGGTTTGGGGTTTTTTTTTTGTTGTTGTTGTTGATTATTTTTCCCCCGAGGAAATTGTTGTAGATGCAGTATGCTTTCTTGTAAATAATATTCCCTCTCAGGAATAGTTAGGTTGGTCTGTTCAGATTTGATTTTTGCATACATGGCTTGAACTTTAATGCTGTTTGTGGGTTTGCGCTGTAATTAAAGACTCTTCTGCTTGGTTTCGGCCCAACAAGGGATACCAATCTGTTTT
>NW_008236622.1:3674553-3699392 GCF_000691975.1 Corvus brachyrhynchos
AAGGCTAGAGGGAGATAATAGGAAACAAATAATATAGTATGTGCTTGTACTGTAAATACCTGTATTTTCAGCATAAATTAAATTCTTTCTTACCCAAAATGCTGTTTGCTTTGTATTGTGGTGTCATATTTAAGCATTATGCATAACT
Source organism: Corvus brachyrhynchos (assembly GCF_000691975.1). NCBI lineage: Eukaryota > Metazoa > Chordata > Aves > Passeriformes > Corvidae > Corvus > Corvus brachyrhynchos. The sequence goes on from NW_008236622.1 coordinate 3,674,702, forward strand.
AACCTAAAATATATGTAATTTTCTATTTAAAACCATTTAACCAAAATAATAACAGCTTTGGTAGGGAATGAGAGTGTTAGAAGAGGCTTAGCAAAGGCTCTAATCCTTGAGTAAAAGTACAGCCACGTCTCATACCGGTGCTGTATCAGGCTCCCTGGGAACAGGAGCACTTTGCTTCTGCTTGCTTTGGCCTACGTGGGGAAAGCTACATAATTTTAAAGGATGAATAATTCTTTATTTGTTAATGCACACACCAATCTCTCTTGCCTGCAATTTTAGATACTGAAAGAACGGTCAGCTTTTCTTAAAATGCTTGACACGTGTTGCTGTCTGGGCTCTTTCAAAACTCTCTGTCAATATCTCAAAGCAAAGGGGGAGAGCACTCAAAACCCATGGGCTTTCTTGAAATGCCTGGAAATATTTGGTTCCTGCTCTCTGGGGAAGAGAAACCTTCCCCTGTGAGCAGTTTATTTCTGTCTTGGCCATTGCTTTGTCAGTTCAGACATTGCTTCTTTATTCTTCTTCTTTATTCTTCCGTTTTGTCTGATCCTGGAAAGTGCTGGAGAAAGTATTACGCACTAGTTGGACTCTTAGTTCAATGTGATCAAGAACTATTAAGCTCTTATCTGCTTATTCTATTAAATAATTTTAATAACTATATGGAAAACTGTAATTCTAGGATGATGATAAATGAGACTGAGTTTTTGCTTGTTACAGAGTGTGAAATACCTTGTTAATCGAAAATGTTAGAGTAATTGTTTATATAGAAAACAATCATCCGAGTTCTCAGATTTTTTACCATCTGTATATTGCAGTCATAGTTAACAATATGTTTATTTTTGGGTGGTGAGACCTCCTTGAATTAATTTTGCTACAGAATAGCCTGTGCTTCATATGATGCCTTTTGCTTCAAGAGAATGTCATAGGCATCCTGTAAGGTTCATTTCGTTAGGAAGCTGTATTCTGTTGTCATGCTGAAGAGCCATTTCAGAGTCAGTGTTGCTTTATCCAGAGCTGGTCCTCTGTCCCTGGTTAGGCCAAGCAGCAGCTGGGGTAAAGGTGTCTGAGTGTCAGTGGCAAAGCCCCTGGTGGGCTCTCTGCTCCCTACAGCTTGGCCATGTAATCCCAGGGACTGCTGGACTGCAAACTGGAAGGTAGAAAATAGGATTATGGTATTTTTAACTGCTGGTATTCATTATTTCATAAAGATGGTAAATGTGAAGAAAAACAGTGAAGGATTTCTTTATTTTCGTAAGTACTTTCTTTTTTCCTTAGATCTCTAAAATTTGCACCAGTTTGTCCTTTATCAAACCGATCAATAGCAGGGCTATTCACTATAGATTTTATCTTTGCAAAGTTAATTTCAGAGCCAGTAAAAACTATGAAAATGAATTTTCTGCCCTTTGTAAAAGCCATGACCTCAGCAATACAGAGAGTTGAACTGTGGGTATGAAGGGAGCTCCTAGGAGCTTGCCGTACAACTGCTGTGAATAGTGATCAGTCTGACCTGCAGCTGTCTGAGCGGTGCTGGGGGCAAGGTGCTGTAATAGATGACATAAATTGCAGCAGCGATAAGTAGAGCTGTCCCCAGAGAAGAGGACCTTTGCCCCCATCCCTTTCTTTCCTCCAGACAGTCCTCCACTTTGGAGTGCTGCTTTCCAGGCTCTCCCATCCTAGGTTTAGTCTTTCCTTTCATCTTGGCTGAAATTAGCACTATAGAAATCTCCATGTCTCAGTTTTTGCTTCAGGTGGTTAAGGGTTGTATTTCTGGCTGCTTTGTAGGCTTGTCATTGTAGAGGTGAAATCCAGCCAAGAGAATGGGTTGGAGGCAATGCAACTTTTCTGGGAGAGGTGCTAGGGTGGTACTGTGATTAAATTAACCAGAAAAAGAAGGAGGCTCCCTCTGTGACACTGTAAAGAACCTCCTGATGCTGAGAGAAATTCTCAAGAGATGAGGATCTCTGGAGCCCAGAGAGCCTGATGAGTGCCCAGTTCACTCACAGGGACTAAGGATTGCTTTCAGGTCCTTGTGTGCTGGTTGGAAAAACATTATCTAAATGGAAAGTGACTAAATCCATTTAGATGCAATGTACTAAATCCATTGTGAAAACGGGACCTTGGAGGCACTGTGAATCATGGCTTTGGAAATAAATTAAAAACTGTATGGCACTATTGTCTTCCATCATTTTACTCTTTGGGACATATTTATTCCTTTAAAGCCTTTTGTTTAGTCTGCTAAACTAAAGATTTAGCAACATACTGTTGCATTATTGAGTGGGAAATTTCTGGTTTAATTGTAATACAGTGTCATAAACCTTAGAGTCAATGAGATTGAAATTCTTTTTTGTCTGTGTAGAGCCTGTGTTGCTGTGGCCTGGATCCAGAATTTGGTAACACAAACAAATGATAAATTAGGCATATTTATCTAAGGGCTCATTTAGCAATAAAAAGTGTTGTTTAACTATATTTACTTCTTCATAATGTGTTTAGTGCTTTTTATTAAGTTGAAATATGCAAGGTCTGTTTTTCATTGCTGTAGTGTAAGAGCTCCATCCCAATGTAGGCACTGTATTTCTTCTTCTCCAGCCTTCAAATAGGACTTTTCCTGGAGATGCTAAAACTTGAGAGAGCTGGGAAAATCTCAGAGGGTTTTGCTAACTCATGGAACTCATTTCGCATAATGATTCATGAAGGAGATGTTAAAGTAATGACAGAGTATTTTAATAGAAGACTTTGTGGGATGTGGGCACAATTACATTTATATGGGGGTGGTATTTCTGTGTTCCCCTGTACTCTTCAGGGAATGTGTTTCATTTGCAGTGTGTGAATGACAGCAGAAGGAGCAAGTACTGCCATTTCTGGGAGTCTCTGTAGTTTGTTTTGTAATTTTTCCTTTCTTTGAATGGTACTGGTCTTACAGCACTTGGGGGAGGAAGAATTGAAATAATTTTATTATCATTACTTCTGCTCTTCCTGCTATGTAGGCCTCACACTTCCTTTGAAATACAATCCAAATTTGTAGTCATCTTCAGTGGTTCCCAAAGCTGGCTCCCTTCCCTTTTGGTCTTAATTTCAGGTGTTGTCAAGTTGTGCCAGGAAGCAAGTGCAGTCGAGATTTTTGGTCTCCAGAATTGAATGTCTTAGTAACAGGTTTTGTTCAATTTTATTACTTGGCATCTTCTTTTGAAAGGAAGAACAAAAGGGGAAACACAAGGATCTCCTGGGGAATGCACAAAGAAGGGAACCTTGAAGACAGATCTCTTACCCATAAAATATAGTGAAAAACATGGCGTTCTGCATGGTTTTCTGGGAGTACTTCAGTGTCCAAAGTCTTGGAGAGGATGTAAAATGCACGTGCCTCAGTGGAAAAGGTGGCTGAAGTACGTAACTGTTCCTGTACTCCCTCTTTGCATGCTCCATGAGGTACAATCAAAGTTTTTGTAGGACTGGTGCCAACGTGAATTTTCCGTGGGTTGGAAAGGAAGGGGAACAAAGTAAAAGTGAACAGTCTGCTCTCCTCTGTGTCCAGGGCTCCTTCTCTCTACTATGAGACAACAGCTGTGAGGAGCCCAAGACTAAAAAGCTTTCTGAAACATTATGAGGTGCTTAATCAGATTTCCATGTTCAGTTTCAACCTCATGTGAATAAAGAATGTGTAGTGAAAAAGGTTTGTGTGTACTTTGAACATAAACATGAAGGTAGGTGTCTATTTGCAGGGAGCTCGTGGTCATGCAAACTTAAGCCACATTCTCCTGACAGAAGGGATGTTCTCATTGTGAAAGTTTTGAGGTATCAGAGGAAAGGTTTTGGAAGGACTTTGTGTGAAGGAAACTTCAAGAAATTGCAATAGTGGCTACAGAGTGGGTTGGTTTTCTCACTTTCCTGGCTGCCTCCACCTCTCTCTTTGCCTGTGGAGGCTCCTGAAGGACAGTGGGAAATGAACTGGCTTATCCAAGTATTAATTTCAACCCAGTGGTAACTGAGTACAGAGAGAGGAAGTTATGTGAGGCAATGAAAGGAAACAAAGGAGGAAAGTGATATAAATAGCAACATAAAGAAAATATTTGGGAATAAAAGTGATCATTGACTTGTACAATAGGGTATCCAGCAGCCCTACTGAGGTTGTGTATGATGGATGTATTTGTTCATTCAGTTATCTCTTGCACTACAACATTTTAAAATTGCTGCTAGAATGAAATTGATTTCTTGAGTTTTAAATAGTGCAGCATAAATCTTCCACTCACACCAGGACTGAAGAGTCTCTGACTGCAAGCTCACTGCAGTTTGCCAGTTCCACTTGATTTCATTTCAGATTCATCCCCGCAAGCCAAACCACAAAAAGAGCTTCCTGTCCAGTGGAGAACGAAATGCAAGAGTTGATCCTTTTGTTGCTGTTAACAGGAGGCTGCAGGGAGCAGAGCTGGCTTTTGCTGAGGTTGTATTTGGGCTTGGTTAACCATTTTGCCAGTGAGGCAGAGACTCCTGGTGACTGGGTATAAGTTGGACACTCTTAGGTCTAACTGAGGGCAGTAGTTTTATACTTGGGGTAGTTTATAAAGAGACTTGCTGAGCAGCAGCCTGGTGTAATGAAAGGTGAAAAGCTTGGGTCGTTGTGTTTCTCAGGACTGTCTTCCAGAAGGAGAAGTTGGCTCGCTGCCTTATTTTCTCCGCACTCGCTATTTGGCCTGTGGACTCAATGGGCTTTTTCTTGTTGGCTTTTTTCCCTCTCAGGGCTTATAAATTAAGCCATCAAGGGTAAATCTTTTCCAGTACATTTATTTACTAAATCTTAAACTTGCCAGATGTTGATGTGTTTTCCCGTATCCTCTTCAGGCAGTGCGGGTTAGCGTTGATGATGGGGCTGATCACATAGGGTAAGGAGGATTTCGCTCCTGTGGGCATTCTGCAGAGGTTTTTGTCTTCTGCTCCCTCCCCAGCTGCCATCAGTGGGAGGCCTGGAAGAGCTCTGCTCTGGGAGGATGAGAGGTTTATTTGGCCATGAACAGGGGCTCTGAGATATCGGTATGCTTTTGGGTGTCTTACTCAGAGCTGGGACAGGATCTCAGAGATGTGCCCTGCACTTTGATGCCTGTCATCTGCAGTTCCTGGAGTGTTTGTCCTGCACAGTGTTTGAGAAGTGAGGGGTTCTTCGTGGGTGAGCTCTGCCTTCAGGAAAGCCCCATTCCTGAGATGCTGCCTTGAACTGGACATTGGGACACCCACCCTGGACCACAGTAACTCACCTGCTGCCATGTTAAAGGGCTTTGCTAGGCAGCCCCAGCAGCAGCAGCACTGAAATTGGTATTATGTTTTTCTTTATACTGGGGAAGAGCATTTTTCAAGAAAAGGTATTTTCACAGTGCCCCAGCTCTTTCTTCTTCTTCACGTGCTACAGCTACTGAGAAGCATGGAGGCTGTAAAACCTGAAAGAACAATGATGGACTAAAAGTAATCAGAGCTCTTGTGTCCTTCAAAGGCATTTGGGTGGGGAATTACATCCAAAGTGACTATTCTGTGCTATCACTTTACGCCTTACTTGTGGGGTGAACCCTTCCTGGGGGGCAGCTAAGGCAGGATCTGCTGCATGGTCATGGCTGAGAAACACATGGGAAAATAAAGGCACCTGCAAAGGGCTGCTGTGAGCCTGGCTGTGGGGATGGACAGACAGATGGAGCAGCTGCTGCCCAGCATTTGTTTTTCCTTAGGAGTTCTGAAGATGTAAAGAGTCAAATGCATTTCTTGCTGGGCTTGTTTATTATTTTTGTTTTCAAGGGGGAATTGTAGCATTGTTTTAAGACTTAAGTTCAGCTTTGGTCCCACAAAAGGAGTCAGATGCTGGCTCTTGACTTAACTGCTGAAGAGGTACTGACAATTCCAGCTTTTTCTGGAGCTATCCTTTGATTCCTTGGAATAAATCAGACATTAACTACTGATCTCTTTTTTTTTTTTTCCCTCCTAATCCAGTGGGCAGCTGTCAGAGTTGATGGTTATTTTCCATTAAATAGTTGCCTAGCTCAGTCTGTTTTCCCTCTGAATTTTGTGTCAAAAATAAAATAGTTCTTCACATATTTCTGTAAGCCACATTACTGCATTTACTGTGTATTTCTGTGTGCTGAGGAGCCCTGCTGTTCCCACAAAGACCCTTGTGTTTGTGCTGCAAGGCTTTGGCTGGACACGGGCAGTGTGGGTGAGGAAGCAGTGACAGGCAGAGGGAAACTGTGCAGCCTTTTTACTTGACTGAGTTATTTTTTTGGGTCTTAAGCAAACGTTGCTTGAATGCAGTTCATGGTATTTGCTCAGTGATCCAGTGGAATGTCTGGGATATTTTTGTTTTTCCTTCAGAGCCAAAAAGCAGCTTTTGCCTCTAAATCCCAAGTTGCCAGCCTGAGGCTGAGTCACTGTGCTTTAGGGCAAGGAGAGCTGAGCTGGTGTGCTGAGACGGGGTACCCTGTCCAGCACAGAGCACTCCTGCTGTGCCTAGAGCTGGATGTGTTAATTAAAGATGTTGAAAATTACTCCACAGCTGAATCTGCTTTTACTGACATGAAAGCTGTGCCAAGCTGTCGGGCAGCATGCTGCAGGCCTGTCCCACTCGTACCCCAGCTCCACTGGGGATAAATAAAAAAAACAGTTTCAGCCATCAAATCTGTGACCCTTTGGTGAGCCCTGACTCTCCCCAACCACTCAGCTTGGAGGTGCCACTGTGGGCTTTGTGCACGCTGTCATTGCATTCAAATTGAGCACAGGTTTCCGGAGTAGCAGCTTCTTGCAGAGGTTTCCAGACCTTGTTATGATGTGGAGATGAAGCTGCTGTGTCCTGGCCCCAACAATACATGCCTGGAGTCTAGGTGAAGCTTGTACTTGCTCATCTGCATCTGCTTTTGTACTGCAAACTCAGGGAACATCGCCATGTATGTGTTCCGCAGCAATTTTAAACAAGACACGCACATGTCCTCTCAAACCTGCTTTTGGCTCTCTTCTTCAAATCTCCTCTGTATTCTTCTTTAAAACTTCTCCAAGTTTACCCAGTCTTTAGGCTGGTGGTTCTTGCGTGGCTGGGACAAACTGACAAACTGCAGCCACTGGAACAGGTTTTCCACATGGGGGTGGTAGAGTTGCCATCCCTGAAGGTGTTTAAGAGATGTTTGGATCTGGTGCTGGGTGATGTGGTTTAGTGGCTTAGGGGTTACAGTGGTGGTGCTGAGTGGATGGTTGGACTGGATGATCTTAAAGGTCTCTTCCAACCCTCATGTTTCCATGATTCTGTGATGTTTACTTGCTGACTGGAGGGTCTATACCTGTGTGTCTTAACAGAGACCCTTCCAGTCACTTTCTTCTCTGCCACGTATCCTGAAGGTGCCACTAGAGAAATTCTGTTTTCGGGAAGAAAATGTCTCATTAGGTCTGTTTGCCTGACCTTTAAGTGAGGAATATCCTACTGCCTTGATCAAACATAATCAGTTGCAACTAGACCAAACTTGAGGCTAAAGGAGTGTTTCTTTTAAAACACTGATCAACAACACAAGAGACAGGCATCTACTACTAAGATTTGCACAAGATTCAAGATCCTCCAGGGCATCCTCTGGGGACTGCAAATATGCAGAGTAAATACCTGCTGGCTCATGGTCAGTGCTCTATTTTTAAGATTTTTTTCATTTTCTGTGTTGATTTTGCTGACAATGACCCTCCTTATCTGGTATGAAAGAAATATTAAAGAAATAACCAAGGAATTAATTTTATGTATGGTCTTTTGGTCATGGTCTTTAATATTGAGACAGCCCAGAGTCCTGTGAGCATATGTGTTCCTGTGCCAAGCTCCTGTGCCAAGAGAGCATCTGTCCTCCTATAATGCAGTAATTATGGGTCTTTACAGCTTGGATCTGCTTTCTTGGAGCACTGATAGTCTACGGGCTGGGGATAGGAAACAGAAGGAGGAAAAGTCATTTGACTGCCCGACTTTAGATGCCCAAGTGAGGCTTGTGAGATAGGAGCAGTATGGACATACGGTCCATTGGGGAGTCAGATCTGAGGTCAGATCGACATTTGTCTCCTATGAATTGTAAGTGAACAATGTGAGATCAATGATAAAAGAGTTGGGTATGAAAAGAAAAAACCCTGTGTTACTTCTGACAAATCATACTGTGCTAGAAGTGTAAATGTCTATGGCAGCTTTTGTCTTTTCAAAGTTGGGAAGCTCTTGAACATAGTTACTAAAAGACATTTTCACTATACATTATTGGACCGAAGGGGCTGAAAACAACGTCAAAATACTCAGATATTTCTGCATTTCCAGGAGAGTGCATGAAAAATGGCATCAATTATTCTTCATGTTCTTTGACATGAGATGTCTCTATATGTCAGATGGGTGTAGCTGCATTACAAAAGGGCAAAGGCACAGCATTTTTCAGTTGAGGACAGTTTTGTCAGATGCTGACACTGGTGTTGGCAAGTCTCAAGGGTGAAATAAGGAGCTCTTCAGAACATCTCGGCTTTTACTAAAGGTTTGAATGCTTGCAAGCATAGAAGTGCTGAAGTCTCAAGTGTATTTTATGTCATAGTTGGTGAGAGTGGCTTGCCAGAGGATGAAATTTGCCATAGAAAGGCTGGAAAGAATGTGGATAATTTTTAGCATGCACACGAAATTTTTGTGATGTGTATGTATCTTCCAGAAATTTGTGGGACAGATGGAACACGCAAACCAAAGGACCGAAAGGGCCATAAATAAATATACTCTTATCCCTGGTAGAAGATATGATAAGAAATACCTACACTGCTTAAGGTTAAGATAGCGGCATTGAGCTGAATTTGTATTCCTTTTCTCACTTAAAATACAGTGTCCAAAGCAAGTAAAGGCTGCAACAGCTTGATCATAATTTACTTGTTAAAACCAATCTTTAGCTCCTCTGCCTTGCACTGAGGTGAGAATCATAGAATCATGGAATCAGAGAATCATTAAGATTGGAAAAGACCTCCAAGATCATCAAATCCAACCTTTGACCAAACACAACCTTGTCAACTAAACCATGGCATTATGTTCCATGACCAGTTGTTCCTTGAAAACTTCCAGGGATGGTGATGCCACCACTTCCCTGGGCAGCTCGTTCGAATGCTCAACAGCCCTAGAGGAGAGGGAATAAAGCTCCTGGCCTCACTGTGTATAAGATGACACTTGCTATAGGACATGCCACACTTGCACAGATAAGTAATTTTTCTGGACTGATGTTTGCTGCCAGGTGACTTCCAGAGTTTCAGAGGAAGGAGAAGTGTTATTCAGTCTTGGTGAACTTCTACTGGTGGTCAGAGGTGTATTATTACAGATGTGGCTTTCAGCCTGCACTGTGGCTTTGCCTGTCTTTGTCAATGATCACTCTCTGGTCAGTAAAGCTGTGCAGTTGATTCTGTTCAGGCACTTCAGTGTGTTTTTGTACATACAATAATAACTTTAACAACAACACTACTGGTGCTACTGCTACTGTCTTTCTATGCCCTTCACATCTGGTTCTTATGAGTATTAAAGATGAAATTCTGTTTTGGTTTTGGTTGGGTTTTTTTTTAATAATACATGACGGCTTCACAGTGATGAGATATCAATGATTTTGATGGGAAAGAGCACCAGTGGAAATTTTTGCCTCAAAATAGGTTTCTTTTCCATCTGATAATGAAAGGAATGATCTGTTCTTTGACCTTTGGTTGGCAGACTTGGAAATTGAAAAGAAAGATGGTTGTACTGTAATAGCTTCACTCTAATGATATGTGTGGTCAGTGGTTTGTGGGCACTTAAACAAAGGTGGGTATGCTGTGAGATGCGTCGAGGTAGGAGCCAAAATGCAGGGAGCACTGCTTGTGGAATAACCTTGTAACTCCAAGCTCAGGGAGAAGTGCCTTTTTGTGGGTCAAAGAGGTGTCTCTCCAGCCCCTGTGTCCCTGTTCTGTTTTAGCAGGGGACCATGCTGTGATGAAATGTTAGACATCTGTCTTCACCAAGAGCTTCAGTGATGCTACTCTTGTGAAATGCATGTATCTCAGCTAGAGGGAAAAAAGATCATTCATTTAAAAAACCAAAAAGTAACAGCACTAGTAGGTGTAGACATTTCTATGTAAGACACAGTGCAGGAGAACTCTAAAGTTGAGACTTTTTTGATTTTTTCCTGTGAACTCCTTATTGTAATGTCTAAGCACCTTATAAATATTTATGGATGTGTCCTCAAAAGAAAATGAAATTTATATAATGGAGGTTCAAAGTGATGTTAAAAGAAGCAACTTCTCAAAGGTTCCTACACAGTTATATCATGACAGAACTGGGACAGCAAATCAGACCAGTATATCCCATTTTAGTAAACAAGCCAGTATCCCATCCTTATTATTAGTTACTTTTGCATTGGCTCCTTACAGATTAATTCACTGCTTTTTTTTCTTAAAATACAACTACTTTATTTTAGGGAAATCCATTCTTTTTTGTAACTTCACTCTTAAGGAGGCCACACATGGATTGATGGCCAACAGGGGGTTGCAGTTAGCTGCTTCGGAGGAACAGAGGAGAACATTAAATTCAAATTTATGCTGCTGTGTGACAACTTACTCTGATCTTGGTCTTTGGCTGCTGGAGGTGTCCAAGCATCACTTGGGAGTTGCCCAAGCTCAGAAGCTGATGCTGTGTGCTGGGGTGATTTTGCAGCACAGAGCTCAGCAACACTGCCTGCCTGGGATGGAGTTGCCTTTGCTTTCCTCCCCTCTCTCCATCCTCATGCTGCTGCTCAGGGCAGCTCACGAAATATCAGCAGCTTCCTTTTTAGGAGAAGCCAGTAGTGAAACAATTCCCTGCATCCCCTGTTGTGCATGCATGGGAGGTGCTGATTTCTGTGGTTTCCAGGTGACACTGGTCTTCCCCAAACACCAGCCAGGGAACAAAATGTTGCAGTGGTTGCAGCTCTCTCCTGCAGCCAGGGATTCAAAGCTGTATTTGGGCAGTCACAAAGTGCATGAGCAAGAGGCTGTTTTGCTGTTCCTTGGGGTTTAAAAGTCTTTGTACAAATCTCTTTGAAGTTGCTGAAGGACTTCTGATGCTGCAATGGGCTTTGAATTTGACCCAAAACGTCAGTTTACAGTGTTTGTCTTTTGTTAGCTGGCTTGTGAGTATGAAACAGTGCTGAGCGAACCTTTGGAGAATATATTGAATGTGCAAATTTGCACAATGATCTTGCTCTGTTCAAAGCAATATGACTTTGGGTATCTGTTGAAGTACCCCCCAGTATGTTGCAGACACATTCCTCTTTGGTCCTGTATGTGTTATTTGTATGTATTCAGTTGGCACTGTGAGCTCTGAGGTTTTCTTTTAAGTTTTCCTACAGTACTTTGGGGAGCTCAACTCTCATCACTAATAAAATAACATAAGGCAAAACACTGGTAGGTCTTTTCTTGTTAACTGTTCTAGCTGTTGCGTTTCCCACTGTTCCAAAAAAAATAGAAAGCTTTATAAGATTCAACATATTCCCAGTGCAAATCATGAATATTTATAGGCAGAGAATGAGACTTCCCATTTTGAAATGTCAGTGCTATGAAATTGCTTTTTTGGCAGGCATGATTAAGCCACACAGACTTCCAATAAAGTTTTGTAAGCTTTTTCCTTAATTATGGCTTAATTTAGGTCTCTGAGTTTAACAAAATGTATGAAGCTTGCAGCAAAATATTTTTCTTGTGGAAAATTTTGTTTGCATGGATTACACATTCTGTATTTCTTGTGATTATGATTTTTTTAATGTGCTTAAATGTGGAAATCCCATGTTTTTTCTTTACATTTCTTAACACATTTACAACATAAAAACAACCTGTACTGTGTGTTTAATGCAGATTTTTCAAGAATTTAGTTTGGAAAGTGCATGTTATTACTTTTTTCCTCCAAATGCCTTGAGTAAAATGTAGAGGAGGTTATAGGACATCAAGCAAGAGGTAAAAGATTTTCTCAAGCAGTTACTGCTGCGAGAGATGAGGAGCAATTTTGCTTTCATATAGTTGTTCTTATATGCACCATCCCGACAACAGCAATAAACAGAATAATCTGCATAATTGTACTTATGTGGCATTGACCTGTCTTTTCCAGAGAAAATCCCTTTTCCCAGATAAAATAATCTTCCATTCAGCTGTAAGTGGAAGGAAGCCTCATTAGTAGCTGCACAGATTTAGGGGAATGTTTCTGCACAGACTTAATACAGAATTTTGATTTGGACCTTCTAGTGGATTTGATATTTGGTGAACAAAATACTGTAAAGGCACTAAAAACCACCTTGCTTTCCTGTGCTGATTGGATAACAGGATATTTACTCAAAAGGACTAGACAGAAAAGCAGAGAGATGATGTGATTAAACTAAGGTAGATTTATTACTAGATTTTTTAACAGCGTATTTTCTGAAATTGATTTATTAGTATCTCAGCCCTGCTCAGAGATAAAGTTTTGAACAGCTTTGAGCTATTCCTGGCTTAATACTTAAGTAGGGAAATACTTACTTAATAATACTTAAGTGGGGGAAAACCAGAAAATTTTGGAAAAGAAACAAACTGTTTAAAATCCTCTGCTGTGATCATGCTTTTCTGACTCCCTGCAGCCTTGCATTATCAAACTGAGAATATCTCTATCTCCCTAATACTAATGTTTGAAATATGATACAAATAAATCATTTGAATAAAGTAGGAAGGAAAAAGAAGTGGTTTGCATCACAGCTACCTGGGACCTGCTCCCAACAGCACTTGCACTTGCTAAGGTGACCTTAGAGGGAGTCATGGGCTCTAAAGCTGGGCTTTCTAGGGGAGGTGAAGAAAGTGGAATGCCTTATAACTCAGACACTTGGGCATTTTTAATCTCTGGCTTTGAATGGTGAAGTCAGCATCTGCAACAGCAAATATTTGGAAAGCAGTTTGAAAACTGTTTAACTGAAAATGATGCAGAAATCGGGGAGTTTGTGGGGGGAGGTGTGTGCTTTTATTTTCCAGATGAAACTCCCCGGGATGGCAGAAAGTACCACCAGAGTCTGCTCTCTGTGTTTTCACCTATCTTTGCTCTTCTTTGCAGGTTACATATTTGGGTAAGGTTTCCACAACAGGGATGCAATTTTTGTCAGGCTGCACAGAAAAACCAGTCATTGAATTGTGGAAGAAGCACACGCTCACCAGGGAGGATGTTTACCCAGCTAACGCCCTTCTGGAAATTCGCCCTTTCCAAGTCTGGCTGCACCATCTGGACCTCAAAGGTGAGGCGACAGTCCACATGGATACCTTTCAGGTAGCACGTATAGCCTACTGCACTGCTGACCACAACGTCAGCCCAAACATCTTTGCTTGGGTCTATCGGGAGATCAACGATGACCTGTCCTACCAGATGGACTGCCATGCTGTGGAGTGTGAGAGCAAGCTGGAGGCCAAGAAGCTGGCCCATGCCATGATGGAGGCCTTTAAGAAGACTTTTCACAGCATGAAAAGCGATGGCCGGATCCACAGGAACAGCTCATCGGAGGAAATGTCTCATGAATTTGAATCTGATGATGGCTGACTGAACTCATTCATGGTTCAGCAAAGGCAGAAATGGCTTAGGGAATGAGAGCTGATAGATGAATAAGCAACAATTGAAACTTGGGAATGAAAGGACTGCCAAACACTTGTCTGACCAGCTTTTTAAATCAAAAGAGCAATTTGGTACCTACAGACATGCATCATTAAAGTAATTACGTTGCATTGAAATCTGCTGCTGTTGTAGAAGTGAAAAAAAAATCTCCCTCCCCCACCTCTGTCACCCACCCATCACTATCCCTTTCTCGTCTCTGTAGTTCAGGTGCATTCACTGGTCAGGCAATCTTATTAGTTGCTTCTCTGGCATTCCTAGCTGCGGGCTGATGCTGATGCACAAGAGCAAGTAGACCTGGAAAGCCCTAATGGTTCCCGAAGAATCTTTCTCCATGATACATCACACAAATCCTTTGACCATGTGTAGGGTAAGACAGCCATACATAGCCTTTTAGACTAATGGCCTGGCATTCTGCAGTTAATTCACATTTCACAAATAAAAAATGAAAGATGCTTGTATGTACACATTATATCATATGCTATCCTTTATTTTATTCATTGTACCTATTTTCTTAATATACCTGCTGCCATGTCTTTCACCCAACACCAGTAGTTGCAGTTTCAGACTATGTACTGCAGGATACCAAAAAGGGGGGGGCAGAAGTACTCCCCGGTGGCTGGGGGTTCAGCAAGTCAGTGCTGCTGTCTGTGCATTGTCCTACCCTGATGTGCTCTGCAGGAGGGGGGGCCCACTGGGAAGAGTTGAGGGATGCTTGGGTGTGTTGGTGTTTGAACTGTGACTTCTCATCAACCTCAGGTCTGACGTGATCCGAGCACGGTGGGCACAGCTGTGTGTCCCCGCTCTCGCATCGCTGGTCGAGCAGCCCTGGTGGGATGGAGCTGGCAGTGTCTCACCACACAGGGCTGCCTCACTGTAGAGATCAAAGGAAATGGTCCCTTAGGAGTCAGGTTTTAACATCTGTTCCGGTTGAGAACCTCACGTTAAGATTTCTGTATCTTTCCTTGTTCACAGATATACAGTCATGCCTTTCTTAAATGCAGATGTTTAATAAAACTCAAATAAAGGAAAAACTTGTTTCACTTGATATTTTTTAAGGCTGAGAGCAGATCAATAGTTTGCAAGTAATGCTGCTCCTTTGTACAATTTTGTTTGTAGTTATGGTAATGTTAGGGGCACTAGGGCACCTTACAGAAGCCTTAAAAGAAAGCTAATCCAAGCAGATAGCTCAGCGTCTGTGTTTTGTGTCTCTGTGTTTGTATGTGAGAGTGTATGTGCGAGTCCAGTGGTGAAGCATGTAGATTGAGCATGGAGATGTATTGAGGAGGGCCCACACCTCTTGAAAATATGCTTGTTGCTTTACAATGTATGTAAACTGTTCTCCAGCATAAATGCATTCATACTTTAATAAAAAAAAGTTTTGAGTTAAACCTTGTTAGTTTTAAGCTGTCTTTCCAATGTAAACTCTGTGGTTTTATGTGTGTGGGTTCTGTGTTTATTTCATTTAGTGGAATGAAAATGTTAATTTATTTCCATTTAATTATTACATCACTCTCCATGAGAATTACTGTTAACATTTTAAAATTATTTTCTTTTAAATATTTAGGTTAATTATTGCTGTGAGGTTTTGTTTTGGTTTCAGGTGGGGGTTTTTTGTGGGTTGGTTGGTTGGGTTTTTGTGGTTTTTTGGTTTTTTTTGGGTTTTTTTGTTTTGTTTTGTTTTTGTTTTTTGTTTAGTTGTTGTTGTTGTTGTTTGGTTGGTTTTGTTGGTTATTTTGGGTTGGTTGGTTGGGGGTTGGTTGGTTTGGTTGGTTTTTTTTTTACTTTGTGGAGTGTGGACATGATTTATAATTTTTGCTTAGCAGGAGGTGGCAGAGATACCCCCCCCCCCAGCCTGAGCAGTTGAAATGAGCTCTGCTGAGTGGGAGCAGTATTGCCTTGCTTACAGAAATTACAGAGTGGCTCAGGTAGGGCATTTGATGGTGGGATGGGGAATATACCACCAGGCTGGCAGCTTTCAGTTTTTCTCTGAATCTTTGGACGGTCCAGTGTTTCCAAATACAGGTCTAAAAAGTAATTTCTCTTTTTCTTCCCACAATGTGTACTTTGAAGTGGAGAGTCATGTATGGGCTATATGCTGGTAAAAAAAAAAAAAAAAAGAAAAGAAAAATCTGAGTCCTGCTGTGTATATAGTTGTCTTTTTGACCAAAGGCAGAATTGGGGAAAACTTCCTTCAGCTTTTGACAAATTATTTTCTTTTGCTCAGAGGTGTAGTCATGTATTAGTTTCCTGACTTGTTTGGATGCTCTGCCACCAAAGCTGCTGTGAATGGGTGTGTGGAATCCCTCATTCCATCCTCTCAGCCAGATGTCCCTGCTGACAGCAGAGGAGTTTGTCTGCAAGCCGCAGCTCTTCTTAGCCAAGGGCTGCTGGAATGTGGAAGGGGCAGGAGAATCCCAGCCCACCTCATACAGGAGCTGAGGTGCCTCCTGCCAGCCCTATGGAGAACTGCGGTGGATGATTTGGGTTTGAGATTTCCTTTTCTGGAGCAAATACTTAGACGAGTGGGGTGTGTTCCTGTTGTGGGATGGGTGTGATCTTTCTGGCTGACACAGTCTGCCCTTCTCACCCCCCAGTGCGGGCCAGAGCACAACTGCACAGAAATGTTGTCAGCAGTGGTGTGGCAGCAGGACCAGGGCAGTGACTGTCCCCCGGTGCTGGGCACTGGTGAGGCTGCACCTCGAGTGTTGTGTCCAATTTTGGGTCCCTCGCTACATGACACTGAGGTGCTGGAGTGTGTCCAGAGAATGGCAGTAGAGCTGGGAAGGGTCTGGAGCACAAGCCTGGTAAGGAGCAGCTGAGGGAACTGGAGAAAGGAGGCTCAGGGGGACCTCACCATTTTCTACAACTCCCTGAGAGGAGGTTGTAGCAAGGTGGGGGTTGGACTCTCCTGCCAGGTAACAAGCAATAGGACAAGAGGAAATGGCCTCAAGTTGTGCTAGGGGATGTTTAGATTGGATATTAAGGAAAGTTTCTTCCCCACAAGGGCTGTCAAGCACTGCACAGTCTGCCCAGGAAAGTGGTCATCATCCCTGCAGGTATTTAAAAGAAGTCACCATCCCTGGAGGTATTTAAAAGCTGTGTAGATGTGGCACTTGGGGACATGGTTTAGTGGTGGGCTTGGAAGTGCTGGGTTAACATTTGGGCTTGATGATCTTAAAGATCTTTTCCAACCTAAACAATTCTGTGATTCTATGATCATTTGATTTTTTTTTTAATGATCTTTCCTCTAATGTGCTGGGATCTGCTGAAAATATACTGTCTCCCTAAGTCACCTGCCAGTGTGGATTGAGCAAAGAATTCCTTTGTTGGGGTTTTTGCTGTTGTCTTTTCATTTTTATTTTCTTATACAAGACAGTCTACATTTCATGTTTTACAGATGTACTGATTTACAGTGGGTTGGGAAGTTCTTCCAGAGATATTTGATACTGTGGCATCTGCAATAATTCCTTAGTGATTGGAGGCTATGGATTACCTGAGAATTTTGCATGATAAAAATAAAATATAAGGGAGAAAATTCTAGTCCTTTTATTAGAAAATCAGACCCTTTGAAACACGAACCAGCTGTTTTCTAATAGTTCAAACATGCAAGGGAATATGAGGGAATGTGAATTGCAGTTTGTCTTTTAAAACATGAGATTTGAAAAATAATCAGTATCATGAGTTTGGATCCTTAGATAATTTGGAATTCAGGCCAAATCTCTCTTCATTGTCAATTCCAAATGTGTGATGCCATTTGCAAGAAGGAGAAATGCTTTCAATCCTGAATTGCTAGCATAGCAGTTATCACTGATTATCAGTTGCCAGTAGATACTAGAATGAAATATCAAGTTAAACTTTTCCTTCAGTTAATCTGTTGGAAAAGAAAAATCATAAATTTTCCATCCGGAGTAATTTCCAGTTGGCTCAAGGCTTTCGTGCTCAACTACAAAGAGTCCAGTTTTGGATCTCACTGCATCCCACTCTGGGTTGAGTTCCTTCGGTGTCAGCCAGGAAAACATGTAAAGGATTTCTTTCCCTCTTCTGCTTCTAGGGGAGGGTGGAAAGGGTTCGAGTAATCTGTGTGTTACTAGGAGTGTGGAAACAGTAAGAGAGCATTTAGGTCATAACACCTCAACATCATTACATAACATCACCACAGTTATGTCAAGGTGATTTTCACAATTTTTCTAGGTACCTTAAGAAAGAGAAACTGTTACTCTATATAGTAAATTTGTTTGGTTTTCAAGCTCTGAAGTCTAAATATCTTCTGTTCCTACCAAGTTTTCTGTGGAGCTGTGAGTGAATGGTGGTTGTGCCATGGGGAGAGAAACGCTCTGCACTAGTGAGCATAGGTTGCATGAGAATTGCTTAGATGTGCATGGGGGTTTTAGCCCAGGGGGATGGAGAAAGGCAGAGAGTAATTTCTTTCATGTTCTAAACTCAAAGGCCCCTAAGAACAGCTGAATGTTTTGTTTTGTTAAAAAAAAATAAAAAGAAACAACTGAAAACAACCAAAAAAACCCCCAACCCAAAACCCACTGCAGCTGGTTCCACTCCTTAGCTTTCCAGTAGTGAATGACGTCATTTTTACATGAAAAAGCAGTTGGATTTTGCCAATGAATTTAATTTAATTTTCCTAAAACTTACAAATAAATGGCATGTGATTGAGAAGCGTTTGGTACAGTGGCAACCCCTTATCAGTCTCTTAGAAAACTTTAAATATGTTACTCTCTGAAGTTTTGAGACTTCTATATCAGTGAATTCACAGTGAATTTTATCTTAATTGTAAGGTTCTCTGTGTGTCTGTATACACATATACATATACACATACACATTTATATATTCATAAATATCTGCATACACAAATTGTGCAACGTGGTGCTTGTTAAATATTCTCTGTATGATGGACATATGTAACTGCATGTGGGTGTGTGAAGGCAGTCTTGCATGTTAGTCTTGAGATGAATGGTTTACTTTTTAAAAAGTTCTCTTCTTTTCAGTGGGAAGCAAATTAACTTGTCCATCTACATGTAAAATTTGGTGTACCATATGCATTATTTACCATTTACCACCAGAGCTATCCCACTCCATGCCCAATTAGTTGCTCTAAGGATGATGTGTGATTGGGCTCATTTTTCCCTGTGGCAGTGAATTATAATTTTCGTGTAATTGGGAAGTGATAACTTAAATGTATGATTGTTGTCCTGTAGAACAGAGTTTACAGTAAGAGAATATATCCTTTAGTGAAAGTAGAGGCACTCATTATACCTGTCTTCTAATGGAATTTTAAACAGATACAGGGTGTTTTTAAAAGTTGTTTTTTTGTTAAACTCCATTAAAATGCGTCTCTCTCTCCTTGTGCCATTGATCATCGTTGGCTGGGGAAAGGGAAGGTTGTCCAGGGGGGTTGTCCCTCCCACCCCAGCAAGACACAGACACTGACACTGTGCTCCTGTGCTGCAGCACAGGGGTATCTGCTTTGATTTGCTTGAAGTTTGGGAAGGCCTCTTTTGTGTGGCAGCAATTTGTTGTACGTGCCATGAGATTTTCTGCATTTAGGATTGTAATTAATTTTGATCAGGGCTGTTAAAGCAGATACAATGATTACTGAAAATAGTTGTATGTTTGGAGAGATGTTACCATGTCTGCTGAGATGCCTTCTCTGAAAAAGGGTTGTGAGGTGTGCTGGAAGCACAGGTATGATGCACATGCTGACTGTGCTGCAAATGAGATGAACTGGTAACGGGCTGGTAATCCTGGGGGAAGGGTGGGAGGGCACAGCAAGGTCCCAGCTCTGATGGCAAAGGAGTGACTTTTAATTACTGTTCCTGTCACGTGGTGCAGAACCAGTGTCCCTTCCCCATGGAGCTGTTATTGTGCAGACTGGAGCATCTCTCTCCTTTCCCACCTTCCACCATTGCAGTGGGCAGATGGTACTAGGTGGTAACTCTTACTTACTGTGCTTTAATTTGCATTGTGGTTTACATTCTCTGTTATTTTCCTGCAAATCTTATTGCTCTTGGAATGAGAGGAAACTTTATAATTCCATGAATAATGCATCATATGGCTGGTATGTTTTTCTGCGGGCAGTATAGATTTTCTGAGAATGATGGACAGGAGTGGATTTCATTCTTAGTGAATTGTAATTTTATACAGTTGATATGGGTCATGTAAATGTGAAAAAGTGAGTTATTCCTATTTCAAATTTGTTATTTCAATTTAGTCACCTCTCATTTAGAGAGTAGAAATAGTTTTAGACATAATTACTGAGGATATAATTAATCAAGGTTTTCTTGCACAGTTGGGTTAAATTGTTGTGGCTGAGTGCTCAGTACCATGCCAGTGCTCGCTGGCTCAGTCTCATCTTTAATGGATTCCAGATCTCGTGGTTTCAAGTAACAACAGCTTTTCCAGATCTCAAGGCAATAATGAAATACACAGATGAACTTCAAAGGAAACTCTTCTAGAAGGGAAAAATGAGGTTAAATGATGACCATCAACTGTGGGATATTTCTGTGTCCATAAACTATGTCAGACCTCTTCCAATGCAGGAACAGGTGAAATCTGAAACTATTAGTCTGCTTGACTAATAGACCATGCTTCACATCTACCCAGGCTCTCCTAAATGGATTGGGACCTGATTCTCTGGGGTTTCCAGGTACGTTTCTTTGTGTCTTTTCGAGTCAGCTCTGGCCACACGGAGTAGCAGCATTTGTGCCTCCCTTCCCTGTTCCTAACAGTCTTTGTTACTGAGTAGCAAAGGAATGACCTGGGATGAGCTGGAGGCAGGTCTGTCTGAGAGGAGCTGCGGGATCCCTGCACCCACTGCTCTGCCCCGGCTTGGCCATCCTGCTCTGCCTGTCCCTGGTGTCCCTGTGGCTGTCACTTCCAATGAACCCTGCTCTGCTCCCTGGGCCATTGCAGTGTCTTCTGCAGGTAGCGTGCTCTGATTAAATTTGTGTGGCCTGTCAGAAAAATCCATTGTTCCCTACCAGTGCGGTGGAAGTGTGTGTATGGTGATGCATTGGGCTGTGCTGAGAGGGAAAGGCTCCTTCTGGCAGTCTGCAGAGGTTTAACTGACAATAATTGCCCAACGTTTGCTAATTGACTCATCACAGGTCTCTGCTGGTGTGCATCCACCTCTGCGCTGCCTCGGGTCATTAATGCCTGGGTGTCAGGGTGGTGGTCCCCATTGGCTCAAGTGTGTCTGGGGCTCCAGCCACCAGCAGGCATGAGGGAACACACGTGGGGCCAGGGCAGCCTTGGCATCCCCAGCTCTGGGGTGCTCCCAGAGCCCAGCCAAGCCACGGGCTGGGGTGCCTGGCAGGCTGGTGGCACTGCAGCTGTTTGCAGGGGTAAGTGATGCTGAGCTGTGCTGAGCATGGTCTCATGCAGCAAATCTCAGCATTCCCTGTGCCTTACTTACAGGAATCCTAATTTATGCCATTATAAAGGTTAATAACAGAGTGTTTCAGCATGGTTCACATTTTGCCTGCACGCTGCAGTGGGTCTCAGCTAATTCAGCAGCTAGTGGTTTGTTCTGCTTGAAATCCTGGAGAATGGCTCCTCTCCCAAGGTATTTCTTCTGACTTAATTGCCAAGTTATAGTGAAATATGAGGTTCGTTGTTGTCTGCTGGAGCGCTGGGGATTCTGTGTTGTTGGCACATTTTTCATGACCTTGTGTCAGCAGCATAACTAGGCTATGAGATAATTTGTATGCTTTAGATGAGCAGCTGTGTGCATCTTAGCCAGAGAGAGAAGCAAGTGTGATCAGTTCAGTGGAGTTAATCAGGTAAAACAGAGAATTAACTCTAATCTTGCAGATTAAGCAATGTCAGACCATGCAGGATGTGTGTAAATTTGATGCAGGTGTAAATAAAAAGGATCTGAAGTGCTGTACACCCAGATTTAACAGAAAGGAGAAAAACAATAGCTGAAAATGTGGGAAAAAATTCTACAACCATTTAACAGCTGAAAAGAAAGACATGTTGTACCCTTATTTCTCTGTGATGCTCTGGTTCAGCAATGGTTTTCCACTCATTTCCAAATAAAACATTTTTGAGGTTGTAAAGACGGAGGATTGCTCTGCTCATCCCTGTGCTATTGCAGATGCCCCACAGTTATCACAGGGTTTTGGAAACTATTGAATTTACTGACATTTTGTTGGCTAGAGGGCTGAGGGTTTATTAGTATAGGAAAACCAGAAGGAGCAGGCTTGCAATGGTGTCTGGTAATCCTTAAACTGCATTTCCTCTGGAAAGTGTGTGAGTAGCTTCAAGAAACAGTGGAGGACAGATTCTGCACTGGCCTTTGCCCTGCAGAAACCTCCCTGCATGGGAGATAACTGATGCTTTGACATGAGACCTGGAGACCTCCAAGATGTCATCCTGAGGAGACAATGATTTGGCATTAGCTCTCACAGCTTTTTCTTATATATTTCTGATAAAACTAAATGATTGTGTTTTTAGTTCGTAATATTTGGGTGGAGAAGTCTGGTCTTATCTCTATTTTTGAAAACTGGGAATTACCTTGAGAAAAAGATTTAGAGCTCTTTAGCATTTGAAATTAGTAAAAGCAGCAAAAGCATGCTATTAAACCTGCATTTATTGAGTTTTAATGACTCACATGATATCATCCTGAGTATCCTTGGCAGCTCACATGGTTTGAGTGCTTCAGCGGAGGAGTATGAAAAATACAAGGAAAAAAAAAGCCCCTGCGGTTTATTATAACAATGCAATTATTGTGACTTAGAGTGTCTGGTGAGGTGTCACTTCCCCCCATCTTTCTGTCTCATGCTTTCAGAGGAGAGAAATGTAGTGGGGATGGCCAGTTCCCCATCCACCTTGCAGAGATGGTGTGATCAGAGGTGGCTCCACTGTCCAAACTAGGCCATGGTACAAATCTTCCTCAGCATCAAATCATCGTAAATGACTTGGTTGAAGAGACCTTAAAGATCATCTAGTTCCAACTCCCTGCCATGGGCAGGGACACCTTCCACTAGACCAGGTTGCTCAGAGCCCCGTCCAGCCTGGCCTTGGACACTTCCAGGGATGGGGCAGCCATAGCTTCTCCAGGGAATCTGTGCCAGTGCTCACCACCCTCACAGAGAAGAATTTCTTCCTAACATCAAATCTAAATCTCCCTTCTTCTAGTTTAATACCGTTCCCCCTTGTTCTAGCACTTTCTGCCTGTGTAAAAAGTTTCTCCCTGTTTTTTATAAGCCCCCTTCTAGTGCTGGAAGGCTGCAGTGAAGTCTCCCAGGAGCCTTCTCCAGGCTCATCTCCTTAAGGAAAAGGAGGGTGGTCATTGCATTAGCATGTTGTACTTGAAAATTTACAAGGGATTGTCACATCATGAACATTTTTAAACCAAGTAGGGATTGCAAGATTTTGTCCAACATAGTAATAAATGAACATTTATTCATGTTCCAGTGAGCAGGAGCAGAGAGCATATCTCAGGAGAAAACCAGCAGGAGTTAAAGGCTCCATTCATCAAAAATCTCATTACCCTGCTCTCGTTTGTTGGTACCTGTTTCTAAATTCAAGGAATCCCACAGTAAAGTGTTGGGATAGGAAATCTCATGATGCAAGCAAAAGTAAAGGAGTTTAATGACTGCTGCATGTTCTTCATCTCATAATTTTATCAGTAAGCTCTCAGACTTCTAGAAATGGCTCTGAAATTGGCAGCCCAAACTTAGTATCTTTTTCCATTTTGCCATCACATGCAATTTTAGTTCTCAAGTAACTCTAATTTTAAACTCCCAGTGATTTAAACAGCTGCATTGTGCAAAGGCTGAAGTGAGGACATGCTTTTGTAATCAAGCAGCCCAACTCTAAATTTTATGGTGTGATGGTTACTGTGCCCCATTCAAACTATGGCCCATTACACAGAAGTGCATTCCTTTGATTTTACCAAAGAGACCATAAATATGACAAAAGGCATAGCTGGAAAACATGATTTCATGCCTGGATTTTTCAGCTACTGCAAGGAATAAATGAAGTGGTCTCTGAAAGGGGCATATCTTTGCAGTGAATTATGTTTGGATGATTTGTATGGCTAGCAGAGCTCATCAGTGAGTTTACCAAAAAATATATGCCTGCTACAACATTTAGAGCAACAGGGAACTCAGATTTCATATCAAAATAATAAGAATGTAACTTCTTATTTCAGTGGTTTAATACTGTGGGGGCCGGGGGGGGGGGGAGGGGAGGAGATTATTATGCTGGATATAAGAATGTAAAAGATGTTCCCTAAGTGCATAAATGAAATTAATTATCAGCAGTCATATGCTTGGCAAACTATAAGGCTTATTTGCCTTAAAATGTCTTGTTGTATCCTTTCCCTTTTGCCCCAAGGTGATGTAATGTTTTCATCTATGGAAACCTGGTTTTGAGAAAGATTTGGCTTCAAAATGGAAATCTGCTTTTGATTCAACATTAGGATCTAGTAGACAGTCCCATTTGTTTGATCACTGCTGTCTTTCTTCCAAAAAAATCCCAGGGTGTGTTGCCAGCCGTAACTGGCAGTACAGAGTCTTTGTGGCTGGGGGGCGGAATACTAAAGCTTAACTATATTCTATCATTAGTTCACTACCAGCTTGAAATACCTGAATAAATGCAATCAAAATTCAAAATAAAATTGAATCACTCTAGTGTCTGGCATTACTGAAGCAAAGAATAAAACAGCATGCACAGGTACAATAACTGAGAATTTAATTTGGGTAATTAAGTTTAATATATAATAAAATTTTATAGTGAACACTTAAAATGCTCCTAAAAATATGGCAGCTTATTTTTATAGAAAGGTAGTTATTGCAAACAGTTCTATTGGGTAATTTTGAGCTGTGAGTTTTTATGTAAAGTATTAACTTACATGAAAGTCCAAGTGCAATTCCACGGGCAAGTGATTTTAGCTGGTGTTGGATTAGATCCTGTGGGACAAAGGGCAGGCTTCATGCCAGCTTTAAAAATATACTTGCTCACTTGCACACCTCAAATCAAGTATTTTTCCTTGCCAACATTAGTGATTTTTAAAATATTTTCTTTTAATGTCCAAAAATAGATGTTGCTTTCTCTTTC
>NW_008236622.1:3699409-3705816 GCF_000691975.1 Corvus brachyrhynchos
CATCTTACTTGGTGCCTCCCTGAGTGGTGGACCCGGTGGTTGGGCATGTTCCAACAGCATTTGCAACAGCCAAAGGCAAAACAGTGCTGAGCTGGCTCCTGCCTTGCCATCTTTGGGTGGGCTGGTGGCCACGCAAGTGTCAAAGGATACTTGGCAAACGAGGTCAGGAGAAAGGTTTAATTTGGTTAGTCCCACCTCTGATTTTCAGTACTCAGTTTGATAGCCTGAAGGCCCCACTGAAAGCCTGTGAAAAAAATGGGCTTCAAGGCACTGGATTTTGGATGTATCCAGAGATAAGTTAATAGCAATAATGCTGGGTTCGAGATTAATGCCATTCGAAATGCAATAGTGATAGCAATTTCCTAAACCGTTTGTGTGTTCCCACAGCTTCAAGGCGTGGTGTGCTGTGCTTCACCATCAGCTCATTCCAGTGAATCAGGAATGGCTGGCTGGAAGCAGCTCAGAGGTGCCAGGCAAGGGCAGACTAATGCCAGGATAAAACCCAAGGCAGTTCTACATTTACGTGGGTATGCAGCTAAAAATTCTTGTGTGCACTTCAAGGATAGCAAGTACTATTTTTTCTCAGATGTAAATGTACTGTGTAAGAGAACACAGCAAAATGTAATATGGGGCTCTTCAGTAACTGGGAATTACCATAGCAGGCAGAGCAGTGCTCTGTTCTGTGCATTGTTGGGCCTTTGGAAGTGGCTTGTGTTCCAAGGAAATCTGAGTGTTACATCTTTTTAAACCTATCTGCCTCATTAGAGCCATCTGATATTCTCATTTTCCTATGCCTAATTTTTATGTGAACCCTATCAAACAACTGAATGCAAAGATAATATGTGGCAAAGCTAATAGGTTTTGCACATGCTGTGCAACTTTTTTTAAAACAGTAGTAAGTCTTTAAAGCTGTTTAAAATCCGTTTACTCCCCCATGCAAAATTCTTCACTAATACAGTGATGATGGATAAAATCACACAGTTCTTTCCTGTTCTGGCAGTATTATGCAGCTGAATATGTATCCTTGTGCTTGTGTCTGCCCCAAATGGAAAACTTAGCTTACCGTGGTTGATTTTTACTTCCTTCCTGTAGGTCTCCAAGTTCTCCTCTGTACTGTCTGTAATAGAGGCCAACCACTCAACCTGTGTTGAAATAAAACTCAGTATTTCTCATAGAATGGTGATTAAGTTCTCGGCAGATCTTCTACCTTGCTACTGAAGAGGCTGCTATACACTTGAACCAGTAGAAACACCAAAAACCATCCAGAGCATTTGAAACTCTGATTTGTCAGCAGTTTCTCATGCTCAAGGAGCATCAATAGAAGAAATATGGCCTCAAGCAGCTGGAAACTGGTAACATTATGCTTTGGGGCAAGACTGGTTCCTGAAGCTGGCTGAGAAAGGATTCCCCATGCCACTGCCTCTGTCATACCCTTAAGGGAAGAAACAGTTCTGCTGACCTTCCGTTGAACATCTTTCCACAACAAGTATTGGTTTTAGGCCTTCTACTTTTTCTGAATAGTGTATCAGCAACCCACAGGAGAACAGGAGAGTGTGACAGGGCTTTGCTGTAAAAGGATCATTGTTTCAAGAGGTATCAATACAAGACCATCAGCTCTCACAGACTTAAATAATTTTTTAAAAATAAAGCCTAAGGAACAGCAGAGCAGTGAAACCAAGTCTCCAGACCTCACCCTGTGCTGTTGTTTCAGGCCTGACATCTGCACGTGACCACTGGTCTCAGCCTCCTCTCTGGAGGGTGCTTCCCCCAGCACAGAGCAACCTTTGGTTTTCTATCCATTTCTCAGAAAAGAAAAACAATTAAAAATCAGCTTGTGAACTGAGGTGGGATGGTGAAGGTTGGGACTGTCCATACAGACTGGAACTGGAGCTGAAGGAGAGAGCCAAGAGAAGAGGAACCTTCTGTCAAGGTGGGCACAACCTTTCTTAGCACTTTATCTGCACCTCATAACATAAAATACAAATATCAGCAATAGTCTAAATGCATCCATGTAACACCCACCACAAAAACATGCCAGTGCTCCTCCACCAGAAAGAATTCCTGCATTTGAACTGTGTGAAGCTTCCCTGGGGGTGTCATGTAATGGTGACAACATA
Source organism: Corvus brachyrhynchos (assembly GCF_000691975.1). NCBI lineage: Eukaryota > Metazoa > Chordata > Aves > Passeriformes > Corvidae > Corvus > Corvus brachyrhynchos. The sequence goes on from NW_008236622.1 coordinate 3,701,527, forward strand.
TCTGTGGTACCTGCACACTGTTTGGCATGCATGCAGTGCTGTTGTTATGAATGTTTAAAAAAACCCCAAAACACAAAGACTTCAAAACAGTCTCACAAACAGTTTGCAAGTCTCTGACTTTAGCAGGACACAAGAATCAGTCCTGAAACAAACTGGTAACACTGCTTGACACAAGACTGTTTAGGGAGGGAAATGAAAGCAGTCTGATTTTTAGAACAGTAAAGAATATTTGGGGAAAAAAATTAGGGGCATTGAAAGCTGTTGGAGATCAGCACTTCTTAGAAGCAGCTGGTTTATTACAGTTAGGGTTCTTACATTAATATTCAGCCCTAAGGCCTACATTTTGTCAGGCTGTAAATAAGTTATGTCTGTTGAAAATGCTTTCCCCCAGTGGTGATGTTCTGCATCAGGAGGGCATCTGTGGGAGGCACCCAGTAGAGCCACTGAGGGGCAAAGGCCTTATGCTCAGACCAGAAGCCCACTACAAGGTTTTCAAATAGCTCTTCATCACAGACATAAATGAAATCCAGTGTTGGATCAGCTGCCGTGACCATCAGGCAGGGAGAAGCTTGCAGTGCCATCAAGAGAGGCTGCCAGAGCTCCGTGTTCCAGCTCAGGCAGTGGCTGTGGCCTCGCTGGCACCACGGTTCCCTGTGTCCATGCTTACAAAAGGGTGATTAACAATATGATCAAACACAAGCAACCAAATCTCACCACTCAGGGAAGTGGCAGGCAGGAGCAGAATGGCAATGTGCTGCCTGGCTTTAGAATAAATTAATATGATGTCACTCCAGCTTTTCTAGAAGTTTAAATGTTTAATAGCATTCTGCTTTTGCTTCCCCCACTTGCTTTATGTTTCATCGTGTAACAGTTGTAAACTGTACAATTGCCTTACAAGATGTTCATTACTATGTGATAAAATATTCATCAAAGGAGAGCAGTAAAACAGCAGATCTTGAGAAATACATGCCTTGAAAAGACTTGAAAACAAAGGCAAAGCAGTGTTAATTAATTAACAATAACAGAATTCTCGAGATCATGGAAACCAGGCTTTTATTCTGAAATCCTATTTGTTCCGTGTCCTATAAACTCAGATTTTAAAAGGAATGTTTTCACAGCAAACTTACATTTATGAGGCATAAAAATTAACAGATTTTTTTATGAGCACCTTTGCATGCTCAGACACAAGAACTTTTTTATCATCTTATTGTGAAATGGAAGCAATTAAGTGATGGTGATGGTCCTACATCTGTACACTTGCTGTGTCTCACTGAGGAGAGAACTATGGCAGGGAACTCCCCATGGCTCTGACTTGGATACCTATGATCAGCACTTGGAGAGAGGCATGGCTTACACTGAAGGTGAAGGTGACTTTACCTGCCCATGGGGACCTCTAATGGAGCATTTCCATAAGGCACTGGATGAGAAACCACCTCAGTTTTCCAAGGATAGGGTCTGGGTCTGTAGCATTAATGGTGATGTTAAGGAAGTGCAGAGAAAGGACAGGAAAAAACCAAATTACCAGGATGTACTGCTCCTTTGGGATGAAAGGTAACAATAAATAGTGAAGGACACAACCTCTAATTGTATAAACCCTAAGAATTGATTTCTTATGTCCCCATGAGGCTGTAAGCTGTTCCTATTACTAATACCATGGCCAAGTGACAGAAAATAAAATTATAGAGGTTAAACAACTCACTCATATCAGGAAGAGGAGTCAAGAGATCTGCATTTTAAATCTCTTGAGAAACTTGTCACACATAGTGCTGAGTGCCTGCAGCCTTCAATTACAGGCCTGAACATCAACCCTGCTTCTTATAATTCTTTCAGCAGCACCATTCCTGTAACAGGGGACCAATGTTGGTTTGTTTGGTTTAGGTTTTGGGGTCTTTGGTTGGTTTTGTAAGCCTACCAATACTGTATAAAGCTATAGCAAATCTTACTGTATTGCTGCTTAGAAGCAGCCCAAAATCATCTGCTACAATTACCAACCATGTTGCTTCATTATTAACTTGAATAACACCACTCTTGCTTTTAAGAACTGTAAGCTGGTTCTTGTGGGCCTTGATGAGCTGTATTTACTGAAGATGAAATCTAAAGTACCTATTTTCCCAACAACATACTGCAATTTCATTGCAATAAGCATTGCTTTCTGTTGTTTGGGTTGATTTGGTTTTCCCTTTTTACTGGACATTTATGAAATAACAGTGTCTTTTGATTTTCTAATACTCCAAAATGAAAAATATGATCATTTTGAACTATGATGGACAAAGAGAAACAGGGAAAGTGGAAAGCCAAAGGAAAGACCTTCACTTAAATGTGAGTATTGTGCAATTTAGTGTGAGTCTTAATGAAAATCTAATCAATGGCAGCTTTATAGAGGTGAAGTAAAACCAGCATGCATATGTGTAAAACAGAGTCACCAGTCACTTTAAGTCCACAATCTCTCCTGACACCGCTTCCACTAATGACATTTATAAATTGGTCCCATTTTCTCCCTGTAGGAAGTGGGGTGCTCTGATGTGCCTGTTACCTCTGCTGGTTTGGAAATGGGGGAGTAGCGGAGGAATAGCAAGGCAATAGACACTGCAGTAATTTTTCTTCCCTTTTTCAATACAAAATAGCCAATTTTAGCATTTCACCTCTGCTTTTCTGAAGAATTGTTTTAAAGCTTATAATTTTTCTACTAATTTTGATACATTGCCAGTGCTTCACAGAAACAGTGGTAGCTCTCCAGTCATCAGTGCCTCTTCACAGAAGTTCCCCTGGACTCTCTGAATGTGTTTGTTTTCTTCCCAAGTAGAATATAATTTTGTTTTCATCATTAATTATCCAGCCTGGGATTTGTTTTCCTCTTTCTGCCCTGCATCAAGTATCTTTAATTTTTCATAATTTGCTGTCTTCCTAGTAGTCTTTCTAATAATCCCAGGAGAGGTCCTTTATTAATTGCTTTCAGTGTATGGACTCTGATGCCCTTCTGCAAACTTGTTTTAAATAAGCTTGTTCCTGCATTCTCTTGTTAAGCAATAGAAATCAAATACATATGAATTATCCCAAGTATAATTTGCCCAGTTTTACATCTGGTTATAGACATAAGCCATATGAATTCCTTTTGACACTAACCCAGATGCAACCACAGAAAGGAGAGTTTTTGACCATGGGCAGAATGAAAAACACACAGGATCAGCATTTTTTCAAGGTTTGGTCCCCTGGACAAAAAAAACCTTCAAACAAACAAACAACAACAAAAAACCACCACAAAATCCAAACCCCAACAAAACCCAAATCAAAAAACTGCAAATAAAACCAAGTCCAGACAAAGAAACAAAAAAGCCCTCCCTGAGAAGTTTCACCAATGCCATAAAGCGGCAGGTCAGATGTCCAGTGTGGGAGCTTCCCCAGGGGCAGTGCTTCACCTTTGCAGATGCCCTGCTCCCACAGGCTGCCACAGCAGGGGTTCACAGCATCCTCAGGTAACTGCCCAACACATAATTTAGTTGCTAAGGGTTAGAACAGTGGCCACTTCATGATCTGAAGTGCCTGAGATGCCCTGGGGATCCAGCCAGTGATCCTGACTCCTGGCCCTACATGGCCCAGTCCTGGCCACTCACCCACTAATTAAGTGAGGGTTGGAGGGAGGCACATGGCTCTCTGTGACACAGCAGTGACGCTGTCATATCCTTTCGTTCCTCTTCAGCCACGCTGCTGGGGCAGGGAAAGAAGGGAGGAAAGTAGGACTCAGCCTCTGGTTTTGTCAGCGGTAGTCAGTAGACCATATTTTTGCATACACCCTGCTCTGTAAAAATCTGCTAGCACCTGGACCCTGCTGTGCAGGCAGAGCTTTTTTACAACCAGCTGTTCAGGGAAATCCAGTGGATTTCTGTGCTGTTGCTGGGCTGAGGGACACTGAGGGACACTGCTGGTGGCCTGCTGACACTGCCTGGGCTGGGGAGTGAGCAGGGAGACTCTAAACACCAGGGGAGGTGACATGGGGCCACCCAAGGGGACTGAGCAGCCCAACCGTGGATGATTCTCCTGTCCCATCACAGAGGATGGTTCCTTGCTTTGGGATCTGTGACTCAGGAAGGCAATGAACTCCATGGGAAAAATTATTTCTGACTGACTTATGGCCCAGTGGCAACAACTTTATCTGCCCTGCAGCCATGCCAGGCATGGAGCTGGCCTGGCAGGCAAGGTAGGACACCTGGAGGGATTCAATCCTTTCTCCAGCCATGGATCAACACCCACCCCAGCAAGGGTGGACAACCACTGCCACTGCCAGGGACAGGC
>NW_008236622.1:3706285-3712322 GCF_000691975.1 Corvus brachyrhynchos
TGTCTGTCCATATATATTTCCTTTCCACGGGACTCCTGGTTTGATATATGCGTGTTGCAGGATCCCCACTGCAACAAGCACCTGGACCCTGCTGTGCAGGCAGAGCTTTTTTACAACCAGCTGTTCAGGGAAATCCAGTGGATTTCTGTGCTGTTGCTGGGCTGAGGGACACTGAGGGACACTGCTGGTGGCCTGCTGACACTGCCTGGGCTGGGGAGTGAGCAGGGAGACTCTAAACACCAGGGGAGGTGACATGGGGCCACCCAAGGGGACTGAGCAGCCCAACCGTGGATGATTCTCCTGTCCCATCACAGAGGATGGTTCCTTGCTTTGGGATCTGTGACTCAGGAAGGCAATGAACTCCATGGGAAAAATTATTTCTGACTGACTTATGGCCCAGTGGCAACAACTTTATCTGCCCTGCAGCCATGCCAGGCATGGAGCTGGCCTGGGCAGGCAAGGTAGGACACCTGGAGGGATTCAATCCTTTCTCCAGCCATGGATCAACACCCACCCCAGCAAGGGTGGACAACCACTGCCACTGCCAGGGACATGCCCTCCAACCCCTCTGCAGCTCTTCCAGACACTCCTGGCTGGGGCAGGCTGAGAGAGTACGTGTCCAGCCACTGCTGGTATCTATTCCAGGACTGCAAAAGGTACAAATTTGCTTCAGTAACAGTGATCTTGGCAGACAACAGAGGCAGCTCCATCACTCTTTTTCATACATACATATTTTGGACTCCCACTGAGAGTTATTAGTTATTAAAAAGCAATCAAATGAGGCTGGCTTTGGAGTACTTTGTTAGCCATATGATATCAATTAAGCCCTAGTCTCCTGACTGCAAGGAATTGACGTTACCTCATGCACAAGCAGAATTAAATTCCTTCTCTCCCTCTCCCCCTCTTTGAAGCTGGTAATGTCAAATATCTCCCACATTCCCGGGGAAAATGTTGCAGCTATCCTGAGTATGTGGATGCTTTCAATTTGCAATTAATAGATCTGCATAGCAAATGCTTCTGCTGGAGGAGCAGCAGCAGTGAAGGAATCACTTGGCTGTCCAGTGTTAAATACCCTGGTGGTCAGTGCCCTGTCTGGCTGAGCAGCTGCCCACCAAGCCCAGGCAGCCCAGCTGGGATGTCATGCCCTTTGTTAACTCCCAGAGAAAGGGAGGGTTTTCTTCACTCACAAATAGTGGGCTGCCACTGACAGCAAACCTGCTCTTTCTCAGTGCTTTGCATAACCCAAGACAGGGCTAAGAAAGGAGTGGAAAGTTTCCACCCTCTCACACTGGAGTTCATACCCCAAATACCACACTTGAGATCAACTGGAAACCCCAACAGAAGGTTAAGGCTTGTATTGGCAATATTGATACTCTTTAGTCAGGTTTCTAAATCTCCCAAATAAGCCTCATTTAGATTTCACTGCAAATCTATTTGTTTGCTTAACAGGTATGACACGGCAATTCTTCTGTGATACTGAGAATCAGGATCATTCTCTGTGGTACCTCTGGGCTTGTCAAACTCTCTTGCACACACCACCAACCCAATCTGCCAAACTGACACATGACCCTACAAAGAGTGTTTTGGACACAAAGAAATTGCTTAAGTGAATTCTGTATTCCTTTCCAAGGTAATTTTATCTCTTTGTGGCTTGGTTTTATCAAGCTTGTCCATTTTAATGCAAATGCTGCAATTTAAAACTAAAAAAAGGGAGAATACTTTTGTCAGCCAAGTTGACAGAGGTTTAGTATTTATTTATGCAAATTACATATTCTGTCAGAGTGCAAAATCACAAACAATTGCCAAACCAATTAATATATTTCAGATAAATAGCTTTGCCAATTAGTGAAAAAATACCCATTTTCAATTGCAATGGAAGAAAATATTTTTTCATAGGTGTGTTAAACATACAGATAGTTTTATAAGTGAGAAAACTACCATATAAAAAACCTGCTATAAGCATTACAGTTCAAAATGTGGATAGTCAAGGTTATGAACTGCGGTTTTAAGAGCAGACTTGCTAAAAGCAACAAATCACTGTGTAACATTTTGTAGTTGGGTAGCGTGTGTACTCTACACATAAACCTGCATGCCTGGCGTACCCTGTAATGAGATTTTATATCAATATATATTTTATATGTATTTTTATATGCACTATGCATATATATTTTTATAAAATTAATACTTGCTGGAAATTACTGTTTTCTCTACATTTCAGTGACAGCATCTTCATTGCTTTGTCCTGTTTCTATGACTTGAAAGAATTTATTACCAAATAGTTCACTTTATGGGAACTCCTACAAAATTTTAGACAGATTTACTGCACCATAGACAAGATTTACCAGTATATCATGTATTCATTATTTCCATCAGTTAGGACCAGGGCTCAAGTATTGCCTTTGGGATGAGCTTCTCATGTGTACCCAGGTTTGTTGTTGGTAAATGGGGCTTTTTCCACAGTCCTAAAGAAAAGAAAGACCAAATATTTATTTGCTGAGGCCTATGGGTGGAGTGGTTTTCACTTCCCCTTCAGGTTCAGTTCAGGGACTGAGGTAATACTGACGGCTTTGATGAGGTTCCACACAACTGGATGGCAGCCAAAGATGAGACATTTCTGGATGAAAGGATCCAGCTGGTGCAGAAAACACCAAGACCAGACAAACCAGGGGTCCATCTGTTCTTATATTCTCCTGGAAGGCCTTTGACTTTAAAAAGTCTAAAAGGATATGATGGAAAGGTGATAATGCTCACCTGCACCCTCTCCACAACATATTCTCAGGAGCAGGTCACGCCATCCTCAGAGCTGGGCACAGCCAAGGGCTCCATGACCTCATCTGGACTTGCCAGTGTGCCAAAAGCTGTCACCACAGAGGACTCCACATGGAGGATAAAAGGCTCCCCATTTCCCACTGTCATAGAGATTTTAAGGAGGGGTTTTCTCTTGAAGCATTGAGGTGATGTTCAAACACTTATGTTTGGTGCTAATATCACCAAACGTCTGTAATCAATGTGTCTTCCATTCAATGGTGTAAGTTGTCCAAATAGCCTTAGGTTTGACATTTTTGAACTTTGGACTGCTTGATTTTCTAAAGGCAATGTAAAAAAACCTGAAGAAAACAATATTTATCACCAAGGAGAGGTTTTTAGGAAAAATCCCCAGCATCTATGGTTTTTCTATGGCTATTTCCATGTCTATTTCTACAACTCAAAGTAGGAGAAGCTGCAAGAAACTTTTCATGGGACCAAATCCTATTCAAGATCACTAAACCAACTTCCAAAAGCTTTAGCCCAAGTTCATTTACTTGTGAGCTGAATTTTTAAAAAATAAAAATGCCAGAGCCAACATACAGCTCTGAGCAGACAGAGAATCTATCATATTCTTATTTTATGATTCTGTTGCCAGAGGGAACCTTCTATCATAACTGTGCTGTCATTGCTGCATTCATTAAAGAAGAAAAAAGGAGGGAAATTATATTGCTCAGGCAGTGCTTCATTTCTGATGAGGGATCCCATACAGCCTGGGAGTCAGGCAGGGACATGAAAGCCCTCGGAGCGGCCCATGGCACTGGGTGGCCTCAGCAGCATGAAGGTGATACTCCTCACTTAGCCACTCCATGTGTTTGAATGGCAAAGCCGGGTGGTGGTCTGGGCTGCTCCCTGAGGGCTTCTTAGGCTACAGATAGGCAGCAGCAGGAGTGGAGCTCAACTCACTGCCCAGAGCCCCAGCTTGTGCCCAGAGCACGGCTGTGGATACTGCCCAGCCATAACCCAGCAGCTCTGTGTCAGTGTGAGCCTGGGGGGAGGATGAGATAGAAAATACAGTGTTTTTTTTCTCAGAATAACAACCCTTTTCTTCCTCACATGGGCTGTGTGAACAGAAGAGTTTCTCACCTGAACAACAAATTGCTCAGTGGTTGTTTTTATCCCAGTGGAAGAGCCAAAACTTAGGATTCTTTAAGCTGAGTGTCTCCTCCCCTGTGTCTGCTGTCAGCTGCTTTGGGCATCACTGGCCAGACCAGCAGGAGCTGCATCACACCTTTCAGGCTGGATCATGCTGGCATTTACAGGAAGTAAGGGGGATTTAAGGTAAAATCACAACATGAGTGAAGCATCCTGGCTGCATGTAAGTCCCCATCAGATGGCACGCAGTTTCCAAAGGAATGCAGGATACATCCTTGCACCCTTCAGGACAGTGAATAAAAGCAGACTGTGACTGTGCTCCTCCTTTGAAGAGTTCTTACACCCAGAGCGGGCTGGAGGGCCTGGGAAGCTGGGAGCACATGGGCATGGCAGATTACTGCAGCCATGGGGATGGGCATATTGGCACTTGGGCACCAAGACATTCTTTGGGAGGGGAAGCTTTAAAGCAAGGGGAAAGATAATTGTATTTTCTAAGTTGGTGTACTAGTTTGAAAACAAACCAGTGGGAGGCACTAAGTCAGAATAACAATTTAATGGAAATTAAAGAAAAGGGGAAAAAAAAGGTAAAAGAAAACACTGTCAAACTGACAGAGTCAAGATACAACCTGACACCCTGTTAGTTTCATCTAAATGCTGAGCTCTCAAGAAGCTGCAGCCAACCTCCTCACTCTGTGTGTGCACTTACACTCTACAGGCATCAGACAGCTGGGAAGAAATGTGTGTGGAAAGAATCTTGTGGAGTATATTGGCTTTTAATAAAACAAACTCTTTCTGGGGTAATCTCTACTAATTTCTGTGTTCTTAGGATGATCAGGAACCAGCTTTTTATGCATTGCTAAATATTTGCAGCACATTATTACTACTTCCTGCAGCTGAGGCCAAATTTTAAAAGATGTTTAGATACCTCATTCTCCCTAAAAACAGTATTTGCTAATTAGCACATGTATTTATCTTCACACATATATAAATAGTTTGCATATTTCTGATGCCCTGCACAAACATCCACCTTGGTCTTCAGAAAATTGTTTAGAAATTAGAGGAGTTGAGGAGGTACCTGCCTGCAGATCAATTAGCATCCCAAATTAGTGCTCTTAGACACTAGTTGCACTAGTTGTTCTAGGTCCAGACACAGCTGGACTTTTCCTGGTGGAAGTTTGACCCTGCCGTAAGGTGAGTAAGTGACCTGTCTCTGCCCTTACCCCCTTCAAATTTAATCTTTAGAGGGTTGAATATATGTTTATGGGATTGGGGAAATTGAGAGTGGCTTTTTCACTGGAATTTGTTGTGGTGATTAAGGGGAAAAGGCATCAGAATTAGGATGAAACTAATGCAAACAGCATCTTCAAAAATGGGTATTTTCATGTTGTACAGAGACTAAGAAGAAAGATCTGAGCTTCTGCCCTTTTTTTCTTCATTGCAAATTTCAGATCAAATCCAGCACTGGTCTTATCTTTGGAAGTTCCTTGGTCTTTTAAATCTGAGATTTCAACATATTTCCAGCAAGGTAAGATGCTTTTTATGTGCTACGAAAAGGGATGGATGATGAAAATAGTCAGATTTTCTCCTTTCCTTCAGGGTGATGTAGATAAAGTGTGATTCCTCTGAAGCTGGTGCAGGACCTGCACCAGAGGATATGGGTAGATGCAAGATAGGGCTGATTCTTCTCCTGTGGTTTACATCTGAGCCACCCGCTTGGACTCACAGAGAAGAAGTGGGAAAGAGGAAACAAAGGAGACAATTCTGTCTCAGCTGTCAGGAAGTAGCAGAATGCTCAGAAGCTGCTTGCTGGGCACTTTGGCCAAATCACTGAACAGCTTTCTCTGAGCCACTGAGGTTTTATGTGTTGCTCGTGTCCACAGCTCAGGAGGCCATGTTTGCCAGCCGACCCCACACAGCGTGGTGGGCACTGACCGTGGCTGCTGCGAGCTCTTCTGGTTGCTTGCCAGGGCAGAGCCTTTTTCTGTTGCTTGTCAGCAAACCCTGGCACTGCTGATGGGTGGCCTGGCCCAAAAGCACAGCAAGGACCATGCTGGATTGCCCATGTGATTCAGAGCTGCTGCACAGGGATGGAGTGACTGTTCACTGTGATTTCTTTCCTGCTTGCCCTGTGGCCTCC
>NW_008236622.1:3712390-3717907 GCF_000691975.1 Corvus brachyrhynchos
AGCAGGAATACAGGACAGCAGGGCTGGATCCTTGTATGCGTGTATCTGCGTATTTCCATCAAAGGCAGTCATTTGTCATTGTAAGCTTGATCAGGTTTTTGCCCTAAAGATCCTGTAAAACATCTCTTTTTAGAGTGATTTTTTTTGGTTTTTTTTCTGTTGAAAGTTGGACTGCTCCTAAAGGTGGTTATGCTTGCGGCAGCTGGAAAGAATTTAGGGTAATTGCCTACCCTTATAGATTTTATGGACAAAGCATAAAACAGAGCAGTGATGAGGGGCACAGCTTGGGTCTCTGTTTCAGACAGGCCATGTTCTCTATTGGGGTACAGCCCCAAAGGAAATGCACAGGTATGCAGAAACACATGAAATGCCACCAAAACAGTGTCTCCTCAGCAACCTTCCAGAGCACAGTCCTGCAAGGAGCTGGTGAGTTACCCTGAGAGCTCACTGTGCTTCAGCCTCATGCTAAAATGCAACTGGTGTTGTCCTAAAGCCAACCCAGTAGGCAAAGGCTTTGTCAATAATATTTCAACAGGCTGGCATTGCCTGTGGCCATGCCAGGCTGTAGCCAGGGCAGGTGTGGGTTTCATGGCTCTGTGTGTCCAGAGCTGATTGCCATTACTTTCATGACTGGCACGCAGAGATGCTGTCCCAGTCAGGTCTTGCATCTTTATGAAGTATTAAATAGCCATCACACATCTCACTGGGGAAGACCAAGAGAGCATTGGGTCTTCTAATCCAGATGGTACTAAAAACAAGTTTTCTTACAAGGATGCTCCCATCTCATGCTGGATAATCATCCTCTTGCACAGAGACCCATTCCATCTTTATTTTCAGAGCAGGAGATGGCCAGTGATCATACTGTGCCCTTAAAAAAAAAAGACAAATGATAGGTCTGTGATTTCAGTGCTATGAATATCACTTATTGTCAAGGTGGGAGTTTGGAGCCAGAGAGCAGTGCAGGCAGCAAGGTGCCAGCCAGCCTGCTTGAACTTCAGTCCCTCTGAGCCAAGAAATACTCTAATTATTTTATGCAACATGTGGCCCTTTGATTCTGGCAAGCAGAAGCAGAGAGAAAGTTGCTATGCAACCAGGCAAGCAGCTGCTGAGCCAAGGAGTCCAAGAACTGGGAGCTTTTACAAACAGGAATTGTTTTGAAAAATACAAACAGGCAGAATTTTATGGTTGTTCCAATTTTTGTGTTTGTCATCATCTTCCTTCTGAATTTATTTAGTCAATGTTGGTGAAGGGTTACAGAAATGTTGCCTCAGGTGCAGGCTGGCAGCCTGTTTTGGGAGTTGTAAAACTATAGGAATTTGGCTTTGGTGACAGTGACATTCTGTCTGTACAGCTGACAAGGGACTTTAATTATTTTAGTCTAGGCTTGCACTGAGCCCAGAGCACTCCCCCTGCGACTGCAGAGCTGGCTGGGGCACGATGTCTCTCTGGCAGCGGTGCTGGGTCACCACAAGGTTGTGCCCAAGGCCAAGGCTGGCAGGGATGAGCTGTGCAGAGGGGCATCCCACGCTGCCTTTGTTCCTAAACCAAAATGAGCTCCAGGGTCCCTGCAGGGACCGTCACCCTGGGGAAAACATTTGTTCAGATGAATGGCTGAATTTTGCTCATGTTTTCTGTGAAAATAAATGTGGCTGTCTTCTCAAAGACTGGGCAACTAGCAAACTGGTGCTACTCCTCTGCTCAGATGTAGTTTTAGTGCTAGCAGGGAAGCCTGTCTGGCATTAGCTTTTTATTAAATAAATAACTGAATAAATGGTAGTGAAAAACAAGCTCCCTTTTCTTCCCTCAAATATACACAGTGAACTAGCAAAGGTCACTGACAATCATTTTAGTGGAGTTACAACTGAATTACAACTGGACACAAAACACAAGCTCAGACTACCACTCAGGCTATTTACCTACTTAATAAATTCCAAGAGAGGTGTGCATTCAGGGCTGTAAACAAGTCCTTTACCATCCCTTCCCATACAGGCTGTAGACACTGTTTAGACACTCTGACTTGGAAGTAATGTACTGGAATAATCACTTCTCCCACTGCACCACAACCTAATTCACTGCATGGCAGAGGGGGGCGTTAGGCGAAGTCCCTGCAGAGGCAGATCGATGGTTACAGAATTGCCAAGGAGGGCCACAAATCCTTCATCAACTTACAGCCAGGGTGTTCAGGCTGCTTCCTCTGGCTCTTTTTGATAAAATCTAGACAGCAAATTATCATATCAAAGTATAAATTCAAAGTAGCAGAGTGATAATCATCTCCAATTCCTAGTGGATAAGCAACTAATGAGAGATTTGATGAACTACAAATGCAGGAGATAACAAAATAATTACAAAATGGCAAACTGTTGAAGACTTTTAGGAAAAAGGATAAGGAGAAAATTTTTAAGAGGTGCTTTTTACAAGGAAAACATGTATCAACAGTCTATCTTTGACCAGGTACATTAGAAAAATTATACCAAAGCATGTTAGGAAGTGTTCAAGGCCAGGCTGGATGGAGCTCTGAGCAACCTGGTCTAGAGGGAGGTGTTCCTGCCCATGGCAGGGGGGTTGGAACCGGATGATTTTTAAAGTATCTTCCAACCCAAACCGTTTTATGATTCTATGTCCACCTGGTGTTTTTCCTTGCTCTGCATGTTTCTTAAATTTTATTTTAGCAAGACACCATTGTGATTTTTTAATAGCAAAGCTCATTTTCCTGTTGCAGTACTTAAGAATCTAATTTGTCTGTTGATGGTTTTGGATGCTCAGAGTAAACACAGTGAATGGGTAATGGTGCAGGCACCCAGGAAGCCTTTCAGTCCAAAAGGCTCTTAAAATTATCTGTTATAAGATGTTAAATCAACAAAGGAGGTGAAGGGGGAAAATGACAGAGGTTTCTGCCTGTGAAGCTGCAAAATGTCTGCCTGGAGCTGGGAACTGGTGAGTGACGAGGCAGTGGGTTTGGGTTTGCTGCTGGCAGGTACGTGTCATGCAGAGATCCACTGCAGGTGTCTGAAAGGGGAGGAGCTACAAGATTGAGTTTTTGAGGCAAGATTGCATCAGATAGGAGAGGTAGTGCTGGTAAAATTTTTTTAATGGCTCAATATATAAGAAAATTGCATCTTACAGATATCATGCAGATGGAATCTGCAAAATGAAGCCATGCCCTGACCTTGGAGAAGGAGACTGTGCTCAGGTCCTCCCTCTGTCTGCCTGAGGGGACCATGCTGGTTGCACTGGAGACTGAGGCAGCTAAAGGAGGTTTGGAAAGGGGCTGGAAGGAGGGCTTGGGCTCTGCATGTCAGGGCTCCGCCCATAGTGAGAAAAAGACACCAGGAACTGCCCAAATGGCTGAGATTTAATTTGGGTAGAAATGCAACAGCTGGGGAATGGCAGAAAGGCAGATGGGAGCTGAGTTGTGCTCCAGGAATGAATCCCTCACAGTTGTGCTGTAGGATGAAGAATCCCTCATTCACTCTGACTTTACGCTGGGTGACAGCTCAGGAACAACAAACCACCCCTGGGGAGAGGAAAGCGCTGTTCCACGTGTCTGTGAAGCCAGCACTTGTCTCCTGATGAGTGCAGTTTTGGTGGCTGATCTCTGAAGACTCCAGCCTTTCTCCAAACACTGTAAATTGTTGGAAATCCTTGTTCCAAAGAGCTTGCAGTCAGAATCAAAAGAAGACAGAGGCAGTTCAAAAGAAACAAGGACAAGAGAAATTTAAGTGTATGTGATATTCAAGATGTGATTAATTGTAAATAATGATTTGCCTGACCTTGGCACTGCTCCCAGGAAGTCACACCAGCTCAAGAATGCAACATGATGACGCACTACTTGAAAATACTGTGCCAAACCCCACCTGGTTCCTGTTTAGCTGAATGTCTTGTTGACATCACTCATTTGTTCTTCACTCCATGAAAACTCATGGACTCACTGATGGATGCAGCTGGATGGAACTACTTGGCAAACACTAATGGTTTTAAAAGGTTTAATAAAGTACTAATTAAAGGAGGGGGAAAAAACAGAGCTCAGAATTGTCTGCGAACATGTGCATTGTTTTTTTTCAACATCTTGTAAATTAAGTAATTTAAACTGATTGACAAAAACTAGTTCCTTTTTTTTTTTCAATGTGCCTTTGGGATGTTTATGGAAACTAGTTCGGTGGGCATGCCCAAATACTGACAATGCTCCTTGTCTCTTCCTTAAGGACCTTGTCAGAGCTTGTGAAGACAGGATTTCTCCGAAACCTGCAAGTGAACATCAACTTGTTTTTTGAACCAGAGCTTCACGGGGGTGCCCTCTGAAAGCCCAGCTAACAGCAGATACAATGTTCATGAAGTACTAAATATCTATATTGGTTTTTTTCAGGAGTATGCATTGAAAATCTTTTCATACCTCTTACAAAAATACAGAGATGTATTTCAACTGCTGTCATCCCTCTTAGCCTCCTGCAGACCATCTGACCCATCAGCTTGGCTTGCTACTGCTGCAAAACTGGGGTTTAACTTCAGGAATGAACTTAGAGGTGAGCTTAGGGAAGATACCCAGGTGGAAGGCATCCCCTCACAGATCCACGTGCCATTTTGTCCCCTTTTAAAAACAGTGTAATTTTCTTAAGTAATAGTGGCCTGGTGTTTGCTCTTATTCCCTTTCCTTTCCAAAGACATTTTGGACTTCTATAATGTTTTGTGTGTTGGGGGGGAAAGTCATGCACATGTGGATATTTGTGCCTATATACCTGCCTTTCTGTCACAGATTGCTGTGGTTGCTACCTACTCATGATGGAGAAAGCAGGGCTAAAATGCAGCTTGAAGGGATACAGAAAGCTGGAGAGCCTGGTGGTAATAATTAGCATCCCTTGAGGAGTGACTCCATGTTCCTGAGCTGACCCCCAAGGTAAACGGCACATGCTTTGCTGGAAATCCTCTGAATCAAGCTTGTCTCTTTCGGTTGTGCAAATGAACTTTGATAGTGAAACACCTGTGATTTTCAAGTTTGACGCATCTAATGAACCTCTGCCCCTTCAAATTTGTACTGAACATCTTCTCTGTGTAACCAGTGAGTAAGAGGAACAAAGTTCAAGTATCTTCCCTCGTCCTATTTCCTGACAAGATAAATAAATATTGCTAAGTTACTTTTTTGAGAGAAAATACAATACTCTCTGGCTTTCAATGAGCAATTGTGAAATAAACTGTTTCCTCTGTTCTTCAAAAAAAAAAACCAGTTGTAGTTGATCAAATAAGAAATATGAAGAGGACAATATAGTTCCTTCTGAGGTCGAAGAGATTGTGCTGGGACTCAAAAACTCAGTAAAATCAAACGCAGAACAATCCCAAATGATGACAGCTGAATGGAATGGCAGGGATTGTTCTGAAAGTCTGAAGTTCTACAGGAACTGATGTTTCTGAGTCATCCAAGATCCTCTATTGGTAAGCATAATAACAAATTGGAGAAAATGTCTAGAGGACCATCCATAAGAAAACAAATCATAGGGAACTTTGCCAAGATGTAACTCAGACAGG
>NW_008236622.1:3717925-3734390 GCF_000691975.1 Corvus brachyrhynchos
TTCCTGCCTTAATCTTACTGTGTGTTTGTTGGTCTTAAACTAGAATTAGAACTTGTAGATTTATGACCTGTATATAAAATAAATAAAAAATCCCTGCTAGAAGAGAGATTCTTTTTTGCATAAAAAGTGATGTTTGACAGAGATGATTGTGCACTACAAGATTTGACTTTCAAATATTCTCACAAATCAATTTCTTGATGAACCCATTTTACTATTCTGAACCCCAAAGAAAAGCATCCCCGGGTGATAGAAACTGAAGCCCTGACCTGAAGTCCTGTTTCAGTTGGCAACTGGAATTCATTAAGCCAGGCCAAGTGTGGCAATAGGAGCATGGCAAAAAGAGTATAAATACCCTAAATACCTTAAAATCAAGCCAACCCTTCCCTTGCCCTTAGTCCCCAGATCCCTAGAGATCCTTCCCTCTAAATTAGTGCTCCTCCTTTAGGCTCAAAACTCTTAAGTACCTGTAGAATATCTCCTGAACCACCTCCTGACCCATTTTTTTGTATATTTTGTAAGCTTGATTCACCTTTTGCTACTGAAACTCTGCCTTTTTTTTCAGGGCGAGAGTGACAAAGCCTGTGTTGGAAAGTTTCTCCAGTTTGTAAAATTACTGACTTTTCACAGGTGCTTTGCACTCAGGGGCAGGTATCTCAATCTGCTGGATGAGCCAGAACCTGCCCATGAAAGACAGGGCTGGGTGACAAAGAAGGGTGTTGCTGATGCCTCTGTGCAGCTCTCCTGGCTTCAACATTGGGACGTTTCCCTGGAATTGGTTTCTGTATTGAGGGAGGCATGGGCAGCAACTATCTGCCATTAAGAGAGGGAATAAGAAAAGCTGAATACTGCCCTGAGTGACTCTGATGCCTCTGCTCACTCCTAAACCATGGGGATTGTCAGGGCTTAGCAGAGATGTGGGCTGAAGGAAATCTGAGCTGGTGAATGACCTTCAACTTCCAATCTTCTGCAATTTCATGTGAAAATACCAAATAACAGGGCGGATATGGGGTCACGAAAAAAGCTCTGTTTCTAAAGGCACTTTTCAGAAGAACCTCATTTTAAGGCAACACTAGCCCTGCAAATAACTTATTACACTTATTTAAAAGATGCTCATGAATAATTTATACGGCATTAACTTGTAAATGTGATAGCTTTTGAAATCATTAGGCTCCAGTAGCTTGCTTTGTAAGTCCATGGGCTGGATCTCATTATTAAAAGCTAATTAGCTCATTCAACTGGAACACATTCTATCAAATAGCTATGCCAGTACTCTTCTTTTCATTACAACAGATTATATTAATTCTAAAAATATTCCAGAAATGGCATAATGGAAATATTTAATAATAAAGATATAACATTCTATACACGTCGATAATTTCATTACTACTTTAACAGGTTTTCCAAAACTGGGTGAGATTTCAGGATTATGATTATTTTTATTAATATTTGGTATTAGAAATATCTGATATATACATAATTTATTTAAATATTAAAGATTATACCTTATACATGGGATGGATGTTTTCAAAGTGTTCATTTGGATGTGTGAAAAGCTTGGATCTTTGTTTAAAAAGTTATGCTCCTAAAGTTAGATTTCAAAGCCATGTTTGGCACTAGAAAGGATGGCGATCACAAGTAAGTGTGAGCAACATGCCCATAACAGCAGGGTCAAGGGGTGGGGCAATGCATAAGGCTGCTCTTGCCCCAGCTCACACGGGAATATGGTGGCCATCAGTCAGTTGCAAAGTCTATTTTTTTTTCCACAAAAAAGTGGTTTTTTTATTTGCTGTTGAATTTCAATATGGAGAAAACACTGCATTTTCCTTCTCCACTGTTCTTCCTATGGGTGTCATTCCAGCCATTGTGAAGAGAAATTCGAGAAGGAGAGGAAAAATAGGCACTGACTGAGCCTTTCCCACCTCCGGCACTGGAGCAGGAGTCACAGCCAGCACAGCTCCACAAGTGCCAAAGCCAGGTGTCAGAAACAGCCCAAGAACTCACCTGGGCAGCACCATGGGGAAGTTGATCTTTGCACAAATGACTTGTTCCCAAGTCCTCCCATCCCACGTTGCCTATGAAAATAATCACAGTGTACCCATCCAGCACAATATCAGAGGAGATGTTCTGTAGGATGTGTCTTTTTTCAGCGTAAAGCAAAATATCATTTAGGTCCATTCGTGCTAAAACCCTGGCTTTGGGAGAAGAGCCTCGGTAGGAAACAGTTGCCACTGGGTATAAAAAAAAAATCCAGCTGGTTTGATAGTATTTATCTGTTGTTGGATTTGTAAAGTATTTGCTACATAAATTATCCAAACATTCTTTTTTTCCCCCAGTATTTTGGGTTTATATTTGTCTTTCCTTCAAATTTAAACATTTTTAAACTTCAGTACTTTTAAATCCCTATTACCAGCTTTTAAAGGGATTAGGGTAAATGGCTTTTATTCTGCAGTCACAATATTATTGCTTTCAAATACATCTTCTTGGATTTCCTGTTCAGAAAGAAAAAAAAAAAGGAATTTAAATAATTCACAGCAAAGCTATAACGTCTGATTCTGCCCTGATGAATGTTTCCCTTTAGGAAAGACAGTTCTCTTAGTAATGTAACATCTGGCTTTCATCTTGAATAAATACAACAACTCAAAAGCAGGAAAAAAAGAGTAGAAAAATGTTAATTTTCTGGCATATCAAGCAGCCAAAAGGCCAAATTACCAGAAATAATATCTAGCAAGCAATGCTGCCTGAGAAAAAGCCATAAATGAATCTTTTGGGACAAGTTGTTTCAGACGATCCACTTGGTCACCCGGAGAGTGGAGAGGAGAGGGATGGCGAGAGGAGCAGCAAACAGCTCGGATCTGTGGCCCTGTACATCCCAAGAGCCGCTGTTGGAGGGCCCTTCAGGAGCCTTCCCTGCCGGAAGTGCAGCAGGAAAGCTGTGCAGTCCCACTGGCTGCTCTGTGCCAGAGCCACATCCCCTCTGGCATGTGCAGCTGCCCTTGGCTGCCCTTTGCCTTGTCAGACGACATGTCCCACCCCTGCAGGACCCATCTTGAGGGTCTCTTGCCTTTTAAAATGCAGTTTCAAGAACTAGACTTGGTGTTTAGAGAAAGTAAAGAAGATTTAATCATTTTTTTACTTTAATCAATGAATTTTTTTAATAGAAGCCAAACAAGAAATAAAACCTACAAAAAAGAAGTCCTCCAGAGAAGCAGAGAGGAGGGCAAGGGTTTGACAGATGTCCCAGAGTCATTTTGTTTCCCTGGCTGCAGGGTGGGAAAGTGGACATATGCGTGTGCTCCTGATGGAGGTATGGGCCCCAGTCAGCAGCTGCCATGAGCAAGGTCTCTCTGGATTGAACCCAGTTCATATTTCTTGCCCCTCGCCTTTCCTGTGGGGAGTGCATTGATCTATCCATCAGTGAGCAGACAGACCAGGCTGGCCACAGCAATGCAGTTGGATTTTTATGTGCTGGCAGTCCCCAGTTGTTATCCCTGCTGGATGGGAGTGCTCTGGACACGCCACAATGGGGCAGGGACTGCAGCTCTGCTGGGGTGGCAACTGCAGTGTGGAGGTGATATCACAGGGACCTGCTCAGCTGCTGGGAGGTTCCTGAGCAGAGTTTGTTGCAGCTTAGAAAATCATGGTGTTCACTGCAGCTGCTGACTGGAAGCTGAGCCCAGCCTGCATGGGAGAGGTTGGCAGGAGGGCAGTTGGATATAAACGCCTTTTAATTTCTGTTCTGTTTGAGCTACAGTGTAGCACTTTGATCTGAAAGCTCTCGTAATTTAGAAGTTTTAAATTTAATGTTATGACTTTGACAGGCAGCTAATCTCATGTTTAACTTTCATGAAGACTTACCTATTGTTATTTTTAAAATTTTTTTTAAAAAATAAATTCTTTTGGCCTTGCACTGTAATGGCAAAGTCCTGGGAAATGAATCCAAGAGCTGGATCTGTCTCAGGGTCTTGTATCTTCTCCCTTTATTAGGTCTGCTCCTGTCAGCCTTAAAACTGCAGCTTCACACCATGCCCCTATAAGGTAAAATTCAATTCCTCCTTTCTGTAGAAGGAAAAACTGAAGCACAGAGCAGATAAATTACCTGCCCAAGGTCAGAGTGTGACTGAAGGAGCACTAGCACACTGATGAAACCATTTCTATGCCATTTTGATAAGCCTGAAAGTGGCTCTTCTTAGGAAGCACTGGAATGGAATATCTGCAGCAATTGGAAAATACTGTTTTACCCCTTTTTCATGTGTACGTTTAATTCTTTATAGCAAACCTTTACATAAGCCTTGGTGGTAAATTTTGGCTATTAGTGGGTAAGCATGAATGAACAAAAGTAAATTTATAGGGAGCAGGCAAAATACTGCAAATAAATGCTGCAAAATGCTGCAAGAATACAATAAATAAATTTGTCTTCTATCCTGCAAGACCACAGGGACTCAGCCTGCCATACAGAATTCCCACTCACCCTGATTTCTGTCTTTCATCAGTTTCTGAGGTGAGTGAGACCAGGAGGGTACAGTCAAGTTTTCTCATGATGGCCTGTTTCCATTAACTGAAAGCAAAGGCCTCACATGTCAATATCCTATGTTTCAAGAAGCTATTAGTTATTGACTTGACTTTTGCTTGACAAGTACAATATTGTTAATGAAAAGAGAGGAGTCACTTTGTCACTATGGTGAAAATACAGAGAAAGATTTCTGTTGTGAATTAGACTTGTTTCCTCCTGAGAAAAAACAGTGTCTTATCTCTTATGACTCTTCTGTTCCTAAACATATAAACATCGGTTGCCCAGAAAAGTGACATCAAAATGAAAGAAGGCATTTCAGTCATCCTTGCCCACATGTCAAGGCAGTGGAATTTTCAGTGCTTCCTTTTATTCCCCTAGCACCTGATTTCTCACGGTTTCACCTCTGGCCCCTGAGAGCCAGGCAAGTCACTCACTCATCTGCATCTTCACTTTCCTTCCCTGTCAGCTCTCAAAGCAACTAAGTTGCCTGGTTCTTACACTTCAGTGCATTTTGCTGATAATTCTCATCTGGTGATAGGTTTTAGTGCACTAGATTGCTGCAAAGGACTCTTGGTGAAATACCATGTTTAAAACAGTGATTATTTGAAAACTCTGTAGAGAAGGAAGTTAGCTTAACAGAGATTCATAACTCCTTTAAGAGCTTATCCCAGTTCCCCCCAGCATGGGGCAGGGGGGGGGGGGTTGCTATCACTGAGCCCAAACGGAACATGGTGAGGTGAGGTGCTCAATGTGCATTGATATTGAATGCTGCTGAATCCTTAGGTGGGACCAAGAAAACAGAGATGCTCTCAGGACTAATTGCAGCTCTGGAGGTTTTGTGCAATTAGGAGGAAAATCCATCCCTGGATTCAGATACTGATACTCTGGGGTTTACTTTTTCATCTTGAAAGGCATACAGACCATGACAGTGGTTTTAACTGGAACACATACAAGTTGATTTTTCCCACTCTCTCTGTATGTCTGCAGGAAATTACAATCGGGAAAGAGCCAAGCTGTGATAACTCCATCACCGCAAGGGTTTGTCTCTTGCTGCCTTTAGCCCTCCATTCTGATGTGTCTGTGTTAACCTCCTCTTCTCTTTCCAATTACAGCTCTGGCCCTGGCGCTGGGAGCAGCAGGGCCTGTCCCTGCAGCACCAGCCGCCCTGCAAGCGCCACCATGGCATCAAATAGCCCCAATGATGATGGGGAAAGCAGCAGCAGGAGATGTGAGGAATTTTTCCCAGTCACGGGACTTTCTTAGCAGGATGTACTATTCAGTCTTTCCATTTGTAATCATCACAGAGTGAGTCTTTCCTTACAAGAAAGAGAGGCACAGCCCTGCTGACATTGAAAGCTCTGGCAGAATGCTGCAGACATCAGTGGGGAAAAGACCATATTTTAATGGGTTTTGTCTCTTAAGTAAAACCTCAAAATGAATTATTTTCTCCTTGTGTATAATTGTTTCAGTAATCTGAAAACATTTATTTCTGTCACCTACAGATTAATTCCTCCCTTTGACAGGGAGAGAAGTGAAGTTCACAGTCTGTACCGATACCATTCTTTTTGGGAAAAGGGAGTCTTAAAGGCATGTTTCTAAGTGATTAGAATTATTTTATTAATTAAAATTAGAATTCTTAGTGATTAGAGTAACTCCTGGGTAACCCAACTGCACTCAAGTGTCACCTCAGGGGCTGCCCCACTACTATGGTCATTAAAAAAAAGCTCAGCATTTACATGAGGCTGGGTTAAAACTCATCTTTGTGAGAGACTGCATTATTAGAAAAACCTCACAGCCCAACATCATTCCTGAAATTAGTTATGTAATGGGCTTTTTGACTTTTTAATTATTATTATTTTTGACCATGTCATTTAATGTACATAAATAAGGAGAAGGTGCTGCTTCTTTGCTGCAGTAGTGGAAATCAGCTTGTATAGTAATTGCCTTTTGCTTGGCTACTGGCTCTGTTTTCACATAGAAAACCGTTATAAAAAACTTCTTTTAAAACCACATTGCAATAGTTTGAATATTATTGCCAAATTAATTATGACACTATTGGTAGTCTCTTGATCTTTGAAAAAACTTTCTCTTCAGCCTTCTGAGAAAGGTAGAGAGCAGAAGATGGAGCAAATTCAAGAGCTGAACATTTGAAAATTAAGATCATCTGAAGATCCAAATCCCCACGGCAGAGAATGGCTGTAGCCATGGGCTGCGGGACTGCCACTGTCTCAGCTGTTTTTTCCAGCTCTGCAGGCAACCTGTGCATAAAATCTCTTGTTCTTGCTTTGCTCATGGCTTGGAATACCATATAATAACTATCAGCACTTGTACCTTCACTGGAACTCATTTTGTCTCAGGTATCTTTAAATGGGAGTGAAAGTGATATTGGTGAAACCCATCAATGCAATGGAACAGTTTTAGTGAGCAGGCAGACACTGGACATTTAGTATTTCCCCAAATCTACTTAATAACAATCCCTTGTATAACATGGTCTACTCCTGCCATTCATTAAAATCTGTGATTTGGGGGGAAGTAAGAAAAAGCAATATGTTTGAGCCTCAAAGGGTTTCAGCAGGGTTCAGTTTGTTTAAGTTGTCAAATGTTTATTAATTTCTTTCAGAAGAAAATCCTTATGCTGTGTTGCAGAAGGATATTTTATTAAGTTCAGACAAACTGAACTGGCTTTCAGCAAATAGCATTTGGCTCTTGAACCAGGAGGAAGTAGCTTGGTAGGGTGTCATCATATTACAAAAGTGATATTGTGGCTAGAGGTCAGCAATTCTGGTATTTGTTCATTTGTATTGAATATATTGAATTTGTGATGCATTATCTGAGTTCCTGTCAGTGTTTTTCTCAATCAGAATTTCACCCTAGTCCAGAAGGAAATACAGCAAGCAGTGTGTGGTCTGTGCTCCTAGAAACAAAGGGCTTCTGAAAATGTTGGTATCACTGTGGGTGGGTCCAGGACACAGGAGCTGCCTGGGGTGTGCTGAGCACGTAGCCAGCCCCTGCCTGCCCTGGGACCCTGCTTTGAGCCTCATAAAGGCAGCCAGCTGCTGCTCGCCCCAAATGGGTGAGAGGCACAACCTGGAGGGATTTCAGACATCTTCATCCCTTCGGGACAGCCTCTTGCACAGCCACCCAGGAAAGGCTGTTTCTCCCTATGCTTAGAATTTGGCTATAAAACCCCCAGACCTCCTGCCAGCTACAATAGTTAATGTGCCAGTTAGCTTTTCCTCATCTTGGGCTGCTGCATTTCTTGGTGTCTTCACTGCATGTCCCACTGAGGCCATTTTGCTGCTGCTTACTCAGACCCTGGGTAGCCTGGGGGTGTGGCCCCGGTGTGGGACTGTGGGAGGGCGGAGGCTGCTGCATGTGCAGTAATCAATAGCTTCTCTGCCAATTACTCCTTCCAGGCCGAGGGGAATCTGGCTTGCACTTGCTTCCTGGAAAATAGTGTCACTGGCTCATCCCAGGAAGTGTTCAAGGCCAGGCTGGATGGGGCTCTGAGCAACCGGGGCTAGTGGAAGGTGTCCCTGCCCATGGCAGGGGGTTTGAAACTGGGTGATCTTTAAGGTCCCTTCCAACCCAGGCCATTCTGTGATTCTATGAAATTCAAATCAACTGCTCATCTTCATAAACCACCCAAAATTGTTTCTCCTCCTGTGGTGGAAAGGTCCCTGTGTCATGTCTCCCTGTGGATTTCCTGTCAGGGTGAGAACATCTGCTTCTGCTTTCAGTTCCCAAACACCAGTATATGGCGAGACAGGCTCAGCCAGTGGTGTTTCCATACATTTATGGTTATCCCTTTATTAATGATAGAACAATCTCATGGGCAGGGATGAAGCGAGGGGAGGGAGGAGATGACAACATAATTCTGGTTGGATATATTCTATTTTCTTATATAAATATTAATTATTTCACCAAGAATTGCAACTGATTTATCTGCAGTTATCCACAGTTTATTACATTTAATATTTTTAAAATCATATTAGCGAAAGGACAACTGAGGGAATCTCTGTGACAACTGACCAACAGAAAATTAATTAGGATTCTGAATCTCTACTGCTGGTATCTTAGAGCTCTTTGCTTCTCTGGATTAAACGGCATTAAACTTTATTGAAGACAGCAAGGATCTTGGCACTGGAATCAAGCCCACATCTGCACCTGGATTTTCCTATTAAAAGTGGATAGAGTAAAAAGAATCTTAAATCTTTTTATCCAAGATTCAAGACATGCTAGACAGGACATAGAAAAGATGTGTTCTTTTTTGAGGTTTATAATTTTGAGTGTTTACCTACCATGGATTTACAGTAGGGTTTTTTCCTGTTTGTTTTGGAGTGTTTTGTGTGGTTTTTGGTGCTTAGAACCAATTGCCTGTCTGGGATCCTGGGATGAATGTTTGTCTTGTATTTTTAATGAGGCTGGAGTTAACATGGGCATGTTTGTTTAGCAACAACATATCCAACTCTTTGCATGTCAAGGCGCCTTTGTTTGTGTACCACCATCATCAGCCCTTTCGGGAGGATCAGGGAATAAAGCTGGTAGTTAACTTCTGATGTGGATGGAAAATGAAGCACTGAACCTGAATCTACTCTCATTCATGTTGCTATGAGTGAGTAACTCAAAGTCAGCTGAATTATATCAGAAAGAGGGAATTTGGCCAATGTAATTCACAGTCTTGCACAAACAAGATATTTGAGTCTGGTCTAAGGATATGCTCTTGATTTTCAAATATTTAGCAGTAAGTCTTCAAGGAGCTACAATGACAGGGTAATTAAAAAAAAAGTAAAAAAAAGGGAAAATAAAAAAGAAAGTGTTCTCCAGATTCCAGAAGCGATTGGAGGGAACATCATCCTTTCTTGCTATTCGATAGCTAATTTCTTCCTAGGAAATTCAGTTTCTGAAAATAAATGAAGTGTTGTATCAAACCAATTGGCAGCACTGAACACAGAGCTGTGGTTTCTGTCCCTGTGTGCTTGTGTGACAGTCAGACCTTGTGGCTGTCAGCTTCAGTCTCAGGATGGAGAGTTCAGAGATAGGGTGGCCATTTTGAGTTATTTCACAGATTTCTCGCCTGTAAGCCTCAGTAACTCACTCTGCTTTGATTTTCCACGTAGGAAAATAGAGTTTGCTATCCCCTTCCTCCTGTCATGGTTCATAGGGGGCTGGTCAAGGACAGTGATGCTTCCACTGCTACCTAATCTGGCAGCATCCAGGGTAGGAGCCACCTAGCCCTTGGCTTGCATTATGTCTGGTGCACTGGCTCTTCATCTCACCTGGGGCTTTGGAACACTGCCTTGAACCTGATGAGTTTAATGTGTTACACATAACTCAGCAGAGCCTGAGCACCCTTCAGCCCTGGCCAGCAGCACTGGGGACCCCCCTTGTGTGTTCCAGTTCACGCTTCTGGATGCTGTGTGCTTCTGAAAAATGTTGTTTCTGTGACAGAAAGACCCTCAGCTTTTCTTTTGAAACATCAATATTAAATGAGTATTTCTGAGACATGCCTGAGTAGTGGTTATGTGGTAGTTGCTAATATTTGGATGTTACAGTGTTTGTCTGAGAGCTGTCTTCATTCTTCTGCAAAAGTAGCTCGATGAATGTCCTGCTTTCTCACTGCACAGCTATGTATCCCTCCATAAAACAGAAAGGGGAAAGAGCCCTGGCAGCTCTATATCTGCTGATGCTTTGCAGCTGCTGGAGACTGTTCTTCTGCCATAGAATCAGGACAGCCTGGGAGACGTGGGGTGTAAAAACAGAGTTAAAACTCTGCACTCCCATGGTGTTCAATAATGTCTCTTTTCTTTCTAGATTTATGTCTTTCAAGCATAGCCCATGGATTTATGTTGCCGTGCAGGGCAGTGTCAAGAAGCTGTGTGGTACTGAGGGCATCGAGCAGGCTGCGCAGCAGAGCAGGGACAGGGCCTCCAGCTGACTGCTGCGAAATATTAAGGGGAATAATAGATGGATTTGCTGGACTTGAGGAAGTTGTAGCCTCTTTTGTGGATAAAGGTTATACAGGGGCTTTCAAAACTTGTAAAATCATTTCAGCCCAAGCAGGGACAGATATGAGATGAAAACCTCCAACATGTCTATACAGCCAAGGAGCCTCTTGGAGCCGGAGGAGGAACTCTGGGGTGCCAGTCACTCGCCTGGTAGCAGCCCCCGCAGAGCCACCATGTCATGTGCCAGTGCCAACAGTGTCCTGTGCAGGACTCTAGATGATTTTAGAAATGGTTTTACCTTCAGAAAACATCAATGTTTTTACATCTCATTGGTGAGCTTTGCCTTCTCTTGGAGCCAGGCTTTTGTTCGCAGTGCAGTGAAAAGACATGAGCGAAGATGAGTGTTCCCAGCTGCTTCTGGCCTCCTTCATGTTTTATTTCCTGCTGCTGTTCATTCCGCTCCTCCACAGAGGAGGGTGCTGACTTGTTCCTCTCCTGTCTGGGTGAATGCACACAGCACCCTGAGCACACCACAATCCTGACCCGGTCCCACAGCAGAGACGGGAATGGGACGTTGGTCTCTGGATTGTGCTCCCACCCAGGCCTTGGCAGCAAAGCACGGAGAAGGCCATGCATGTGCTGATGACCTTGTGATAGGACAAGGGGGAGTGGCTTTCAGCTGAAACAGAGTAGGTTTAGATTAGATATTAGGAAATAATTGTTTATTATGAGGGTGGTGGAACAGGTTGCCCAGAGAACCTGTGGCTGCCCCATCCCTGGGAATGTTCAAGGCCAGGCTGGATGGGGCTCTGAACAACCTGGTCTGGTGAAAGGTGTCCCTGCCCATGGCAGGGGGGTGTGGAACTAGTTGATCTTTAAGGTCCCTTCCCACTCACACCATTCTGTGATTCTATGATTCTGTGGTCATATATTTGCACTTGCTAACAGAGTAGGTGGAGTAACAAAAACATTTGAATTTGGGGCCACTTTGCCATCTCCCTGAAAATACTTCTCAAAGGTGTGAATAACTCTGTAAACACACATCAATAGAAAATCTGCATTAAGATTTAAACCACTCAGATCTCAACATCACAATGAATTAAAGCCAAAATAACCGTGCTGTGCATTTAATCAAACAAGGTCTATTTCAAGGAAAGCTTTGATTTTTTTCTCTATGGCTTTTTCTGCATTTTGTTTAAATACACTCTGGCCATATTCTGCCTTTGACTACTATAGTCTGATGCTTTCTCTGGAAAGACTTTTGATGGTTTTGGAAAATTTCGTATATTTCTATTTCTGATACTACAACTAAATAAATATTGTAATTTCTGATTCACTTAGGTCTGGCTCTAACCCAACCTGAACATCTCTAGGCCTCAGGAATGACATTTAATTTTGAGAGCATTTTGGCAGGCTTGGCAAGGTAAGAAAAATGAAGCTCTCATTAAAAATAGGAAGGCAACATGTTTTTTGGTTTGTAGTTTAATATTATTGTTTCCAAGCAGCTTCTCAAGGAGTGACTTTGCTCTTGTACAACAAAAGCATTCTTGCTTCTAGGCATAGTAAAGCTTTGCAGGAATAAAGCAAGAAATGCTATTTACAGTGAGCAGGAAGTCCCCAGACCCTTTACAGAATATATGTGCATAATTTACTGAAATAATTTGAGTTTTTCAAGGTGGTCACTTTTCACAGTCTCAGCAGTCCCTCAAGGCATAGAAAGAGCAGAAATGCTCAATAAAAACAAAACTTAAAAAAAATAAAAAGTCTGAAAGGTGAAGAAAATGAAATAAGGCACAAATGAAACACTACATTAATTATCTTGGAATGCCCTTTTAATCCCTGTGCCTGGTTTGTGGGTACCTGCCCCAGAATTACCTGCATTCATCATCAATGACATTTGGCTGGCCATGGGAATTCTGGCTTTTCCTTCATTACTGTACATAAAATAGACTCTTTGCTTTGTCTCCTGCTGCTTGTTACCTGATTTGATGGGGTAATTTATGAACACTTCTCTCGTTTTTTCTTTTCCTTGGAGATAAAATATAATGCTTGTCAATGTTGTAGCTAGAACAGTAAGCACACAATTATGCAATTTTATGTCTTAAAGTGACACCATTCTGCTCTGAGGAATATGGCTACATAGCATAGCCAGTGTTGCATTTTGTGACAATTTAATGTTTAATTGATCTGTAGAATGAACAATCTGCTGAAGCCCAGCTCAAGACGGTTCCTTCCCAGCCTGCAGAACTCATCCTTCTCCTTGCTGGTGCTGCACCACATTGGGTTAGTGTAAGTAATTTTCTCATGCTAAAAACAAGGTCGTGTCAGCTCCCTGATGGGATGTGGTGCACATTTCATAAGTATGTACCCAAACATTAGTTGATGGAGAGTTTTATTCTGAAAGAGGACAGACTGTTGAAATATTTTTAGCTGCTTAAACAGGGAGATTCCTTGAGAGGT
Source organism: Corvus brachyrhynchos (assembly GCF_000691975.1). Taxonomy (NCBI): domain Eukaryota; kingdom Metazoa; phylum Chordata; class Aves; order Passeriformes; family Corvidae; genus Corvus; species Corvus brachyrhynchos. The sequence continues at coordinate 3,730,844 of NW_008236622.1, forward strand.
TTCTGAGCCCTTCCTGGAAGCTATGGTAACATGGTCCAACACCTTCAAAGGTCTGGCTGTGTTGTTGTTTTCCCTGAGTCTCAGAGAGCCCCTTGGGGACAGCACTGAAATCATTCCATACCACACTGGGAGTTTTCTGCTACCCACCAGACAAGCAAGTCAGCTTTGAGCAGGTGTCAACTGTCTGCTGGGTTGGAGAAACCTGAGGTTGTTACAGAGGGAGCAGTTTGTGTCATTATTCAGTATTTCGCTGACAGCATAAACCCAGAAACATGATTTCATGGACTTTATTTCACAAAGTAGCCAATGCAAATAGTATAAAAAAATTGATACTGCCAGATTTGCAGACAGGAGCCTGTGGGATTCCACAGGGCCCATATGGTCAGAAATCCTGGCCAAAAACTCTGCCAGAGAGAGGGAAGCCCAGTGCAAAAAGTCGTCCCCCATGCTTTTTTCTGGCCGCTGCGGGTGCCAAATGGGGCTTTGAGAGTCACCTGGAGTGCTTTGCCACCATGAGAAACTTCAGTGGCATCTAACCTTGCCTGGTGGCACACAGCACAGTCAGTTAGGTCCTGTTTGCCGGTGCAATTCCATCTGTTTCGCCTTTCACCACCACCACTGTTTGTGCTTACAAGTCCTCCGCTTGTGGTGCTTCAGCACTTGACAATGAAGTGGCATTTCATTAACTCCACTCCTTTTCATAACACTCTCCTCAGTGACACTGACATGCTGTAGAGCTACTGCAGAACTATTTTAACTGCGTTACTTTAGGTAATTTACTCTGCTAATCATCTTCAGGTACTTTCTATTATTTAAATGTGTATGGTTTAATGGATGACAGCAGGCAATAAATTCTGCCTGGCTGCTGGTACCAAAACAGCCACCTAAGAATTCAGTCTATCCTTCAGCTGCCACTGCAGTGCTGAAATGCACACAGAGAAATCAGATCACACAAAGAAATCCACTCAGACTGTTGCCATAAAACACAACTTTTCAATCCATTTTTCAGCAAATCACTATTAATTACCTGAACCAGGCAATCTTTTGTGAACATTGCATAGAAAATATAGTAAGATGTAGCAAATTCTGGACATATTATTTTTTGTTGGAGACTATTATTTTTAAATATTACCAACTTAATGACAGCAGTTGGGTTTACTTAGTTGCATAATACCCATGCCAATAGTCTTTCCCCCAGAGAGCAACCTTCTCAAAGTGAGCAGGATTAGTGCAGGGTGTTATTTTTCCAGTAGTATCAGTGTGGTGCCTTCAAATTTGATGGACCATGAAGAGAGACAGTGAGCCTTTGTATTACAACAGATCAGCGACACAAGCTAGGGAGTGTTAGTGATGGGCAAGGACTTAAGCATTCCCAGCCAGTGAGCAGGGTGAGTGCTGTGAGACAAAAATCTGTCCAGCTGTGTATCTGACCACATGGCCAGTACTTCTGGAGTTCAACTCTATGTAGAAATTATATTTCTGGTGCCTAAAATTCCTATTTAAATGGAATAACTTTGTAATAGCAAGTCTAATAATGCACATGCATCCCTAGGTAGAACATCTTTTCTCTGCAAAGAGGAAAAAAAAAGCTTTTAATTGGAATAAAGCTTTCAAGAAGAATGTTTCTACATAAATGGGGCGGGGGGTGGGGGGGGTGGGAAGAGAGAGGAGGCTGTTTTTATTCAGTTTACTACTCTTTCCTAAGAATGGATTGTGATAAAGACAGGAAACTGGCACTAGCATTTTGAGTAGAATTATTTGTTCCTTGCTGATGGCCATTAACAGTGTCAGTAATTTACATGCAGACAAAACCTCAACTGAGATTACAACTTGATTACAACCCCCCCCCGTGCTGAGATTACAACTTGAATCCATCACTGGCAGCACACCTCAGACACTACACATTAAATTCAACACCAAGGTAGACAAACTTCCAAAGAGTTAAGGTCTTTAGTTAGGGTTTTATCTGCAGCACGTGTTAGCCTTTTTAACGAGATCAGGTGCGTTTTAGTGTAAACAAGCAGACTTAAATCTGGACTATTAGAGGCAATACTTCAGACATAGCCTCTAGGTGGGCTTGTTTTCCCTCCTGCAGACAGCTCAAACTAGATAAAGGAATAAAAAAACACAAAAGAAAACGGGAATTACTGACAGCAGAAGAAATTGACAAGGCTGCAGTCTCAGCTTGGGAATTCAAATCAGGTCTTGTTTTCTCTTAATTAGTTGAACATTCATGGCTGGAAATTACCTAAAATGGGATGAAAAATGGTGGGGGATGGGATGCAAACACACATTTACCTTCTCTCTCCTGGGTTAGTGACTCCATGAAGGCTTTCGCTACCCATCTGGGAATGAGATGAGTGTGTTGGCTGGGTCAGCAGCTGTGACTGTGCAACCTGGGGCTGTGGCTGGGGGCATGCAGCACCCACTCACCCTTCTGACAGGGGCTGGAGGAAGGGGGTGCAGCCATGGATGGACACACCCCACACTGCCCACCCTTGCACCCCGCCTGTCCAAAGGCTTTTTGTTCTCTTAAACTTCATTGTAATTATTATTGGCCTAACTCCTCACCCCCACCACTTGAGTTCTGCATGACAGATATGGACCATTATGCCCCAGGTGAGGATTTTAGTCCTCTGTCCCTGCTGCTGTCAACAGTGCACAGGGTATCAATGGTCTGTTCTTATTGCTTTGCTACCCTCACTTATGGCATTTCTACCCCCATTGCCCTTTTTATTTCCTATATCGTCTTCAATTTTTAATCCTATTCAAGGAATGGCCAACTTAACCTATGGGTCACCTACCCTGTATAGCATTTCTTTTGTACCATTATGACATCCACATATAAAGCCAACCTCACCTCAGCGCCTGTCTGTAAGTTTGAAACACTTTTTTTTGCATGGGAAGATATTTAGGTTGTAGTATATTTCACTTTTTAAAATTTTCCTTTTATTAACAGGCCTTCATAAAGACAGGACAATGTCTTTGGTACTCATCCATCCACTTTTCTAACACAGTGTTGGAGCTGCCTTTTAATAATTATTTCAAAATAGGCCTGAGATCAGGAAAACTAATATTCTTTTCGTCTCAGATCATCTTTTATTGTGTAAACCAGCTGGCTTTTGCAGCATCATATCCGTTGTACCTTCATAAAACTCTGCAGCCTCTCTGGAGAGTTTTGAATGTGTAATCCATTTTTCATAACTTAACACAGATAATCAAAACAAATTAGGCACACACATAATTTAAATTCTTATAGAAGATGTGACCTTATTTCTGAAAAAAACCCACCCCAAAATAGTCAGAATAACATCTTCAAACTTAGTAGAAGCAAGATAACTAAATCTGGATTTTCCCAAGAATTGCATGTCCCAGGTGAGTAGCATTTTCCTATCTTTAAGTTTGAGCACATAAATGCTTTCTGAAACTTCTCTTGGCCACTCTCCCTGCCCCAGAAATGTTCAGGCTTTGAAATTTTCTGTTCAGCACCTAAATCTGAAATGCCTGGTATCTGAGTGTAGCTGTGCTGGTCCAACAGCCACTGCCT
>NW_008236622.1:3734404-3740082 GCF_000691975.1 Corvus brachyrhynchos
CTGCCTTTTAATAATTATTTCAAAATAGGCCTGAGATCAGGAAAACTAATATTCTTTTCGTCTCAGATCATCTTTTATTGTGTAAACCAGCTGGCTTTTGCAGCATCATATCCGTTGTACCTTCATAAAACTCTGCAGCCTCTCTGGAGAGTTTTGAATGTGTAATCCATTTTTCATAACTTAACACAGATAATCAAAACAAATTAGGCACACACATAATTTAAATTCTTATAGAAGATGTGACCTTATTTCTGAAAAAAACCCACCCCAAAATAGTCAGAATAACATCTTCAAACTTAGTAGAAGCAAGATAACTAAATCTGGATTTTCCCAAGAATTGCATGTCCCAGGTGAGTAGCATTTTCCTATCTTTAAGTTTGAGCACATAAATGCTTTCTGAAACTTCTCTTGGCCACTCTCCCTGCCCCAGAAATGTTCAGGCTTTGAAATTTTCTGTTCAGCACCTAAATCTGAAATGCCTGGTATCTGAGTGTAGCTGTGCTGGTCCAACAGCCACTGCCCGCACTCCAGGAAAAAAGTTGCCATTGAAATAGTTGGGCTTGGCTTTTCAGAGCTATCTTTAGTGCGTTGCTTCCAGTTTATCCAAATGGAGACTCTGTGGTCTTGGCTGTTTCCTACCATGAGAAGGAGGAATTTCTGCAGGATCCAACAGGCAGCCTTTGCTCCCCAGAGATGGGCCTGTCTTAGATGCATCTTGCCCATGCTAGCAGCTCGTGGAGGCTCTGGTGTCCCTCGGACAGCCCCAGGGAAGGCTGGTGACTGCCTGGACCTGTTCTCAGGTGTCAGCATGTCCTATGGCAAGATTTCCTATGGCAAGTTCTTGGAGTGTGAAGGAGCCCCTGGTACTGCAAACAGCTGTTTTCTCTTGTTCAGTAACACCTGCTGGTGGAAAGGTCTTGGAGACATTTAGGAACTGCTTGTCTGCCATCAGTACTTGCACCAGTGCCTGCTTGCTGGAAGACAATGCTAAATTCCTTCAGTTTCTGTGGGTGTGAAGGACTAGATTTAGACAGGACTGGAGCACTTCATACTGAAAAATGGTGATGGGCACTGTGTGGAGGATGATGTCTGGCAGCAGTGGTGCAAGGTGCAGGAAGTGTGCTCTAGAGTGAGATCTCCTATTCATTTTACTTTGATTTGCAAGATGGGACAAAATGGGAGTGGGATTAAAGTAACCATTTCATGACTTCATTACTGCAAGTAGAATGAAGAAAAGAGAATGAAAGTATACAACTACTTTCTGCAGATCTTTCAGAATTTCATTTGATAACTCAGTATTTATTGCCCCAATATGTCAAGGTAAACAGCAAATGCAGAACTCTGCAACCACTGGGCAGTAATGGAGATGTGACAACTTCAACACATTTCAGGTGTGTTGCAAAAGTCCTATGCCCATCCTATGGTTTTACTTCCATAATCATGGATGCAGCTTTGTACGCTGGAGGCCCCGTACCATGTGATGGAAGCAGTTATGCATCAAAAGGCAATCCTCACTGCTCTCCAAATCAAAGCTGAAGTGCTGTGTGCTCCCAGCCCAGAGCCCTTTCTTTACAACCTTTGTCAGAAGCAAACCAGCTGGTGCTTCCACTGCTGGCCCAAATTGTGACATTAACAAGTGAACTGCTGGTTACTGCTTCAGCTGTAACAGCACAGAGGATTTCAAAGCAATAGTAAAGTAGAAAACCAGCAGCAAACCCCAAAGGGGGACAATCACTTGGAAGTTTACACTCACCCCGCTCCTGGCTATGCTATGTTTGGAGTCACTTTCTTGTCAGCCCTGTTTTGAAGGGCTGAGTATGTGATTATTGCAGCCTGCCCACAGCAGCACAGGATATAAATGTTTAGATGAGTTTGTAGCATTTTCCTCCTTCACTCTGCTGTGTTTTTGATAGCTTCAGGTGGCAGTGCTGTTGATATTTAAAACAATTGGCATGTGCCCAGCAGCTGCTGCTCTCCTGTACAGAAACTAACAACTTCTTAGCATTGGCAAGCTCTCAAGCAGCACTGGTTTGGGAAATGCAATAAAAGAAATACTCTAACATACACTGTCTGCTGTTCTCTTGACTTCAAAGGGAGCTGGAAGCTCAGTTCAGCCATGCACAACTCTGCTATACTTCCACATCGCTCCTGAAAAAGCAAGACAAGTATCGTGCCAGTGGGCGTGTATCTATTTGGAGACAGCAAGAAGAAGGAATGAAAGCCAGGACCTGATTATGAGAAAATTGTACAGGGCTGACAAGCCTATAACACTGCTTTCAGTTGTGACTTTTCCAAGTTCAAGTATCTCTGAGGATTGATCAGCCTGGTGTGTGCAGGAAAAAAAAGTCTGATTCATTCACTGTTAGCTAATTTATTTCTGGAAACTAATTACATTTTTGAAGTATTCTGTAATATTATGATGGACTTCTAGTTAAGTAAAAGAGTTGAAGCAATCTGGTGAAAGATGGAGTATAATTCTGCATTGCTTTTCTTTACCCTGAGCAAAGCATGGCTGGCAGTTTTCCACAAGTCTTTATTACTTCTAATGACATAGCAATTTTTACTCTGGGGAAGAATAACTCAAGTAGTTGCATACTAAGGACCCTACTTTTATAAGCATCTTAACCTCCTTTTTTTTTTTTTCCTTTCCTGAATTTCACGTTTTGAAACACAGGTCCCAGGTTTTGCTTTTAGTGGCTGCCTGAACTGGCATTGCTACAACTCAGACTGGTTTTAGGATACATAGTGTTACTCAGAATCTCCTGTACTTTCTAATAAATAGTCACTCGATTCAACTTCTTATTTAATATACACTTCACACACTGTAGAGCTTAAATTCACTTTCCTTTCCAAGTCTGTTTCAATGAGCAGAGCGATGAACAGTAATACTGTGTTGAATTTAGCTCAGCATTTTTCCTCCGGCTGGCTGTCTCCTCAACTTCTTCCTGAAAGGGCTGTACTACGTATTACCTTGCTGTGGACAGCTATACTGGTCTGCCTTAAATCTGGGAAGGCTCAGTGAGCTGGAAGAAAATACTTAATATTCCTTGATATCAGCACATGCCAAGGGGCCATTTTTTTTTTTTCAGTCAAACCCTGTCTCTTACATTCTCTGATGTAGCACAGAAATATGGCAGTTAATATATAGGTTTTTTTATCTCGGCTGAAGGCCTGTTAAAAATGGTACTCTTATCTGTTATCCATCAAAGAGTGTCAGAGGCCAGATCCAAAGTAAGCAGATTTCTAGGGTTTGCCTTCTTTCTGTCCAGAAGTGATCCAGGGCTTGAGGACATGCCAGGCAACACATAAGTTTTCAAAATTGTACTGTTGTTATGTATGCATACAAACATGTAAAATGCAAACATAATGTGTATATGCTATGTAGTTGCTACATAAACAAGTATGAAAAATCCAGATATGAAAACATTTTCTTTTTTTTCCTTTTTCTGCTATAAATAAATTCAGTCCTACAATTCTTTTGAAAATGTATTTATTTTTATCATTGTGCTGGAGAACACTTTCTTTTTCCCCACTATGTATTTCTTTCTCCCAATAGAAGCAGATTTTTTTTTATTTGTCAAGCCATTGTCTGGTACAGTAATATGACTCATCCCCCAAATCCTGGGATATAGAGTAAATCATCTGCAATCCACATTTACAGCCATTCATTCTCAATAACATAGTTCCAAAGAGAGGTAATCCTTTGTATTTTTTTTTTCAGGAGAAAGTGAGTGTTTTCCTTTGGAAATGTCTTCACTGGTCATTGAATGCCTTTCCAGTTCACTTTTGAAAGAACACAATTAAGTATCTGATTAGATCTGTCAGCACACTCAGGAGAGCAGGAAGTCATGGCCAGGCAGAAATACCTTTCTACAGCAGCAACGACTCATTTGCTCCAGGGATCCATCAGCCACACAGTGCTGCTATAACAATGAACCCAAACAAACGTTGAATGATATTTTAAATATTTTTTAATTGATGGTATTTTACTTTTTTGTCAAAAGGAAAAAAATTATGTTTGCCAGCTGGGATAGTTGGGATGCTTTCCTCTGTCTGTGGGGTTGGCTTTGGTTAGAGCTGCTCAAGGAACAGTGTGCTGGCCTGGACAAATGCTCACTCCTGGCTTTTCCCTGCCTCCCGCCCAGCTGTGAGCCCTTTTACCACAGTGGTGAGTGTATTTCTGGGTATTGCTGGATACTTGTATATGTTATCCTTAATGCATATTTAGGTTTAGATCACAGTATACGTCGGATTGAGGCCTCTGCAGTGTGTGACATGGAGGAGTTGGCCCAGAGCAAGGTACTTTTTAAAAGTGCTGATCATCCCCATGGTTTGTTAAGCACTCTTCAGACAAATATGCAGACACTAAACAGATTCCTGCATCTTCCTCAGACAAATGTTGCAGCTGTTTGGAGACACACAGCAGCTGTATGTGATCCATGAGAAAGGGAAGTGCAAGATGCTTTTTCTTTTGACTTTTCAGGGCATTTAAGGCAGGCTGCATTAAATTACACGTTGTGCTGTCATCATTACTAATCTTCCCTGCCCAGAAGTGCTTGGAGCCTTTGTTGACAGGAAAGTCAGCAGCCTTTGCTCATTTCAGAGGCTGCAACATGAGCAACCTCTGGGCTTTCTTGTTGTAGTGATGGTAAAGAGCTGGTCAGCCCCTCTAGTCCTTAGGTGGTTCCCCCACATCGGATCCTAACTGATTAAGTATGAAACTCACATAAAAACACCTACACCTGTTGGAATGCTTAAATTACCATCAAAAAAAAGGGTGTCTGGGCATTTTAATTTCTCCTATAGACTGGACATATTATGTCGGGGTCCCTTCCCCCCTGCCATGTGGCCGTCCATAGCTATTTCTTTTCCACGGGCCTCCTTGTCTGATACACGTGTTGCAGTATCCCTGCTGTAACAAATGGTGGATAATGTGAGCAGAACAATCCCCGATCCCTAAGGACAGGGACTGATTTGTGAGTAAACTCTGGATTTCTCTTCTTGTATTTGTTTTGCTGTTCCATCTCTATACTATGGAGGAACCGTGGAAAGACTCTTGGCTCTCAGAGCCTCATATGGACATTTATCTTAAACTTGAAAAGATTCTTGAACAACGATTTGTAAATTTTAGTTTAATTCAAGCTCAAAAGCAACTGAAACATTTCCTGGCATGGTTGTTTAAGAACTTTTTCTACGTTTCTTGGGATTTGATTCTTACCAAAGACTTTTGGAAGACTGTTTGGACACAATTTCTGAGTCAAAATACATGACGATGGAAGAATATTTTCATGAATATTATTTAATTACCGAGACTGTTGAACAATGTCAGCTGTGTCCTGGAGAAGGGAAGCCTGCCTCAGAGACCGTGCGGCCTCGCCCACGTGGACCGAGCGCTCTCTGAGCAACGCGAGGCAGTTCCCGCGGATGGGCGGAGTAATGCAAGCTGCAGTGTCGGCAGCTCAGCGAGGCGCGGCGGGAGCAGGGTGACCCAGCAGCAGTGGAAGCAGGGTGACCCAGCAGCAGTGGGAGCAGGGTGACCCAGCAGTGCCCGCCCGGCCCCGCGCAGCGCGTGGTGGAGCGAGCCCCGTGAACGCCCGACCGAGAGGGGTGGCATGCAGGTGGGGGCCGGCGGCGATGGCAACGTGGGGCTGCGCAGAACCCAGACACGCAACGGCGCA
>NW_008236622.1:3740515-3741545 GCF_000691975.1 Corvus brachyrhynchos
GGGCGGGGGCCGCGGGCAGAGGCGGTGGAGTGGAGCCATGCCTAGCCAAGATGCGTGCTGGAGCAGGGTGCAGGGGGTCGTTGCTCGGGGCCCGGCCTAGACGTGGGTGCGGTGCCAGGCAACAGCAGTGCAGCTGAGAGCCGAGGAGACGGCACACAGGGAGCTGAGCAGCCCGGCCCGGCCCGTGCGGCCCCAAATGCAACCCCCAGAAGAGCGTGCAGGCATGAGCAGCCCTGACGGCTCCAACGCAGGAGCGAGCGAAAACGAAAGTGAAACCAGGAATGCAGTGAGACAGAAAACAACAGCCACTCGGAAAAAGGAAAAGATCACTGTAGCTAAGGTTTTAGGAATAGTAAAATGGTATAATGTTAAACAAAATTATGGTTTTATAACAAGATGTGACCACCAAGAAGACATAGAACTGCTATTAAAAAGAATAACCCTGAAAAATACATCCCAAGTTTAGAAGATGGAGAAGTAGTAGAGTTCAAAATTGTGCAAGGTAGGAAAGGGTTACAAGCAGGAGAGATCACTGGGTGTGTTGGTGTTTCTGTAAAAGGCAGTATATATGCTAAAAATCGTAGTCATGATAGACAATATCTCCATTATAAGCCCCCCTACAGTCTCCCTTTCCTAATCCCACCTTCCCCTTTTACCCTATGTCCTATTACTCCCAGTGTATTCCCAATCCATTTTTTCACCCATGGTTTTCCTCACAAAGCATGCCTTTGCCAATTGTTTCCCCAAAAATCCCTTTCCAGTGCTGAGTGGGGGATGAAGAGGAGGAGGGAAGAAATTAACTATTGTTGTTTAGAGTTCCAATAGGTACAAATGGAAGAAACCCTCTCCTGCCTCAGTTTCCCCACAAAGCATGCTCCTGTCTCCCTTCTGTCAGCCTTAAGATGTTTCAGAGAATCTGTTTGGACATTTAAAGACTCAGGAGGGTGGCTTGTTTTGTTTTGAAACTGTTCTTGTTATGTTTATCCAGTTGTTTTCAATGTTAAGTTTTAAATCTCTTTTTGTTAAAAAT
>NW_008236622.1:3741729-3773536 GCF_000691975.1 Corvus brachyrhynchos
GGAGAAATAAACATCTCTGAAACATCTATCAAGAATCAGTCCATATATATTTATTTTCTACGGGCCTCGTTGTCTGATACACGTGTTGCAGTATCCCTGCCGTAACAATATTATTACTGAAGTCCAGAGAGTATTCTGCTGATCAGGTTGTTTTCCTCATCTCCCACCTTGCAGAGTTCCTACCAGCTCACGTATCATTGTATTTTTCTCCACAGCTCCATAAGTATTTAATAAGTATTTAATATTCAGAAAAGTGCAGTAGCTTCAAGAGAAGAGTGTTTCCTTACAGGTAATCTTGTGGTACCCCTTCTTCTGCAGAAACTGCTCCACTTTTCCCAATATAGTCAGATTAATCCTGCACAAGCCATAGTAAGGAGTTTCAACACCCAAGCCCTTGGACAAATTCACAAGCTGAAGTCATTCCCCTGGGAAGTAGGAGAGAACAGTCCAAACACCCATGCCCTTTCTGGATCTAGAGCCTCTTTCTTTCACATTATTTTTATGTTTCTGATATCAAAGACAAACTGTATGTTGTGAGCAACAAGCTTGTTATGCTTGAGTAAATGAAGCATAGTGGATTTTGATAAGAGTTAATTATTTTAGGGAGACAAATGTGCAACATCAGCAGCTTTAGATAGTTCAAGAGACAAGGGAATTAACAGGATGCCTTATGAGGTGAATTAATGTACCCATCAGAAATTATTTTTTGTCTTTATTATAGTGTGTGTGCAGATTTTCAGGACTTTGATGATATCTAGATCTATTAAGCAAACCCAAATTCACTCAAGGTGAGAAGAAGGGGAAAAGCAAAAGCCATTTCTGATTTGATATTAATCACAAGTTCAATGTTAAGGTCTGGTAATTATTTGAATAGGACCTCCTTTTGCTAGCTAGTCAGGAGACATTGAATTTTATTAAATGGGATTACTGGGTCATGACATCCACTGTATTGTGAATAGCACTTGATCAAGGAGAATACAATGAAATAACCTTCAGACAAGGTTGTCAACACACAAAGACATCTTAGATGAAAACCACTTTACTGTGAAGCAAATCCAACAAATTTCAGGAAAGATTTCCTTTGTCTGTAAAAGAAAGATCTTAACTGCAGACTTACAGATCAAGTTCAGAACTCAGAATAAGGCTTCCATTTTGTACACATCAGATGCTCCACATGGGCGCAATGCAGCGAACAGTCTGGGAGTGGGTTCTGCCTGCAAGCCTGAATAGACAGCCAGCTTTGATGTCCAGCTCCCAATGGGGTTTTTCTAAGGAAACCATGGGTTATATTTCCTGCCTTCTCTGCCCAACCTGGGGTTGTCACTCCCCGCTTTGCAGACCACCATTGTACCTAAAGAAAACAGGTAGAGGGATTAATAACCCATTGCAAAAATAGTAGTATATTTTTCCCTGCCTAAAGTGTCTGCTCTGTTAGACCAAACTACTTCATCTTCAGGAAACACTGGGAACAATCAGTGGATGATTTCATAAGTGTTAAGGAGAAGACTAAGTTAAAAGTCATTTGCTATGAGAACACAGATTCAGTTACGGGTGATAAACTGCAGCAAGTGCCCACATGACTGTCACGTAACCCAAGCCACTCTCTAATCCAAGTGTATTCAAGTTCCTGAATATTCCCAAAAAGCTTTCCCAATGCTGGCTCACCATTTCCATCCAGCAAACAGCTTGAACATGGTTCATGAAACATGAAAACAATTCCTGTTGCCTCCTCCAACCCTGCATAGCAGCCATTTGTGACAATCTGGCTGGGCCTTTTTTCTTGCTTCTGCAGCTGGGGGAGTAACACTACCTGAGAGCAGGGAAGGGTTGGCATCCTGTGAACTGAAATCCTGTGGACCATGTACAAACACTCTGACCATATCTCAGTACAAATCATCTGGCATTAGATGAAGCCATAAAGGTGAATATTTTTGACACACTGCTGACACTGAGGCAGAAGTGCTCAGGACAGGCACAATTTTATTGCCCAATGTATTACCTTAGGCAGCAATCAAACTTTGCTATGTCTGCAGTTTGGGAGCAATGCAAAGTTGATTGCTACAGAGGTGGTGCTGCTGAAGGGGAGGCTGTGCCACAAAGAAAATTGCAACATGGATCCTGAGAAAAGATTAAGCAATACAATTTAATCATCTTCCAACAGCTGGATGCAGCAGGGTATGGCTGACTATTGGATGTCAGTGCTCAGGGCAGGGTGTCAAATGAGTGCATTTCAGCCATGTGTGTCACTGATGAATCCAGAAACCAAAAATTCTAAGGATGTTCTGAGTATGTATGAGAAGAAATAATTTGAAACTGCTTAAAATGGACAGTAATGAGGTGAGGAGCAGGGAAAATATGTTAAGAAATGTTAAAGGCCTTTTGCAAAGGCCCATTAACAGTTCTGCTCAGGCAGAATAGAGAAGAGAGTGAAGTGTGTGTCAGGAAGATTGAAGTGAGTCACCCAGATAAAACACTGCTATGACCTAAAGCCTCATTTGGTTCCTTTTAATGACAAAATACTTGGATAAATTAATTTTTCCTCTCTATGGTAGTTTTGTACAACATGGAAATTGGTAAGGATGATGCTGAATGGTCTTTTACCACAGTAGAAAAAGGAACAATTTCATTAGTACAGTTATCATTGTGTGGGTGTAAACTGGAGCTGTTTTATTATTTGTGATTATCCTTTTTCATAAGATCCTATGAAGTCATCCAAGGGTTCTTGGAAAGTAAAGAAAACAAAGCAAACCCTTAAGCAAACAAAGCACTCAGGTGGAGTCAATTTTCAGTGTGCCTGGACTGGTCACATTTAATTTCAAACATCTGTTCATCCGCTTAGAGAACAGTATCAATTAAGACATCTATTTCTATCTGTCACTTCTTTACTTTCCCTCCATGCAGCCTCAGGGCAAACCCTGAGAAAAAATGCATAGCAGCCAAGGATGCTGGGGCTCTCAAAGCTGTGCAATTGCAGCTTTGCTTATTCGTGCAAAGATCTGGGAGCTGAGAAGGAAACCCTTTTGTAAGTGGAAGCCATAATGGCAAACACAGCTGTTCCTTGTCTCTTTTTAGTGTGCAGTACCAGCCTCAATTTGGCATGAGTGTAGTTATTTCATTAGCAACTCAGAAGGTGAAATTGCTCTTTCAAAGCCAAGCCTTTAAAATAAAAACATTTCAGTTCACTGCAGCCCAGAAGGCATCACAGCAACAGTGAAGCTCTCTATGTGACAGCCTTGCTCCTCCACTGTGCCTAGGAAAGTCTGAAACCAGTTTTGTGAATAGTCACCTAACCTGCTTATAAAATTCACTGCAGGGAAATGCTAATGGCAATGTGGAGGAACAAAAAGAGAAAGACCAATTCATTTCTATGAGACACAGTGATGTATCATGGTGTGGCACGCTATTGGGACTGCAAAGGAATGAGCTCCTCTTAGTTCTCATGGATTCAGTGATTATTTATGACTGGTAACATCCATCACCCAGACGGCAGGGTACTGGTGCTGATGCTGCATCACTGCTGTGCCTATTGGAAACACACAGGAGTGCAATGAAGAGCTGTCTGAGAGCAGATTCACACACTGGCTCTTTGGACTGACTCTTCCACCATGGCCTGGAAAAGCACTGCATAAGAAAGTTATTGCTCATGGCTTTAAACTTTTAGAGGGAGAGCTGTGATATGTAAGAAACAGGTCCACTTGGCTCTACAGCATACACTGGGAAATTCTGACATCAAGAGAATAATGCTCTGCATAGCCCACATTTCTTCCCCTGTATGTCACCTGGCCCCTTTTCCAAAGCACATGCATATAGAAGGACCATGCCAGGGCTGGCAGAGACAGACTAAGAGAGGTAAATCTTCAGGGAAGGGACAGGATTTGGCCCAGAAGTTAGCTATGCCTTGCTCACGATCACTACTCGAATGCTCTGTGACACCTTCAGGTTAGGACACAGGAGGCAAAACCAAAACCAAACCAACTTTTTTCACTTTTACACTTTAATTGCAAGCGCCCTTTAAATACATGGCTGTAGATTTGGGGTGGAGGCCACAGCACGTGTAATTCAGTGTAATTTTAGGAAAGTCAGAGAGGAGAGAGTTTACTGTGGCCAAAGATTTAGGTCTTAGTAATGAACATTAGAAATTGAAAGGAAAACAACCACTTAAAAAAAATAACCCTGCATCAACACTGCCAAATTAAAAGACTTACTAGTAGCATTGAAATAACCTCCTAACCACTTACATCAAGTTAAAACAATTTCCCTCTTCTACATCAGCGGATTATCTGCCCTTTCTGGTATGGCTCTTCCTGCCATGTGCTCCCTGTCACTTGGGACTAGGATACAGTGGGTGGAAAGACGATGGCTCGGCAAAAATGACTCAGTCACTGCTCATTTGTAAACTGACAATTGTGTACTGGAAAACATGAAGAGCAAACCGAGTTTGCTTTGTAAACAGTGGGAAACATCAGCAATATCTGGTGTAACTGTTATGTAATGCCTGAGTGAGACACTGATTTCTGGGCGACGCTTGCGATGCCATAACAAACACTGAAAAACAGAACATCAAAGAGAAAAGGTAATGTGAATAAGAGAGAAAAACAAGTAAAACCATAAAAAACCTAGAGACTTCAGAGGCTACTCTAACAAATTACTGAAGAGATTATTAGTAGGTATTGAACCCAAAAAATGCAAGAAGCAACATCATGTACCAAGAAAAACAATTGCCCATGCTCCTTGGTATGATTTCCTTTGTGTGAGAGCTTTGGTCCACTCTTAAACATGGGCTAGCTGTTAGGCTAGACCAGAGCCTGCCTCACTGCCTTTGTGCCCTCCCTGCCTCCCACACAGCACAGGCACGGAGCAATCCTGCATGTCTGCTCTGGCCGGTCTCCCAGGTCCTGTCGCCCAGGTTCTGTGCCCCTCTCGGTGGTGTGAAATGCAGCTGTCCCTGAGTTAGGTTAGGGCACTCAGCTGTTAAACCAAACAAACCAGAAGTTTAAAAAGAAGGGAAGGAACTGAACATTTCTATATAAAACAGGATTGGGAAAGCTCGTGGCCGGGGTTACTTGGAAAGGCTCAGACTTGAGTGAGCATGAGCACCCAGCAGCCACAGGACTGCTGCTCCCCAGATGGGATATTGCAAGTGCTCCCTCTTCAGTGCTCTCTTTTTCTTACAATAATAAAAAAAACCCCTGATAATACTGAGCAGAGATTTTTGTGGAATGACCATGAGCAGTGATATGGTGCCTCTTTCATTTCAGAACCTACTGGGTGACCTGACACCTGGTGGGTGTCACATTCCCTTCAGGGATAAGGTATTCTCATGTGCCACAGAGATGGTAAGTTAAATTGAAGGCTTTCTTTCATATTGTGGTGTGCTTTCTATGTAGTTTTACCTTGTTTTATATTTTTGCTCACATGCTACAATTATCTGCACAGCTAAGCTACAAGAGTGGTAGAGCAGCTAAAGGTAAATCTGAAATTATTCCAATAGGGGAGATAAAATGTCTAGATCTGCTCAATATTGGTGGTGCCAGTCAAAACCAGCCTGTGTCTGAAGTATGTGCAATGAGTGGCCTCTTCTGTTATGTCTCTAAAACAGAATGAGGCTCTATTTCTGTCCTTCCAGGCTGAAAAAAAAGAAAAGAAAAGAAAAGAAAAGAAAAGAAAAGAAAAGAAAAGAAAAGAAAAGAAAAGAAAAGAAAAGAAGTTAAATTTTAAGTAAAGCAGAAATGAATTGCTGCTGAGCTGCTGCATTGCAGATGAGTCCAAGGTTCAGTGAAGTGACTGTACAGTGTTAACACTGTCTGAAAAGTAAAGCAAGAGAGGTATATAAAAAACCTCCCAGCTTTTATTTTCTTTGAAAATCTTTTTAAATTTAGAGCCTAAACTTTATTTCTTAAATATGACTACAACCAGAGTTTGAATTCTGGGGTTGTTTTACATAGGTGCAGTAAAATAACAATTTGAAGGTATGTAGACAGCAGCTCCATCTGTCCATAGTGGTCCCTCTGGCCACATGGCTTCTTGGCTGTGAGAAGAAGTAAATTGCAGCCATTGTCATGAAAGTGGATTTTTATTAACAATAGGGCCAGTTCCATACATCTGATCTGCTAGGGAATGAGTACATGGTCACACTGTTTTCTCTGAGTGAAGCTTTTGTACTGAGAATATTTCTATGACAAAAAGAGCCTCTTTGATTTGACCTTTCTACCTCTTGCCAATAAAAAACCCCTTTAGAATTTCTCAGACTATCTTTAATCCCAGTATTCCCTTAAAGACTTTCTGAAATGACCTCTTCTAAAAAGAACCTCCCAAGGTGATCATCAGCTGTAGACCAAATTACTTTAGAGTTTCATTATTTCTACCTGAATTACAGCTCAGTGACATTTGAAGCAATGATTTACTCTAATTAAGTACAGTTTGAACCAAATACTGAGTCACAACACAGGGTCCTTTCCCCAAAAAAATCATGACACTGATTTCTCAAGATTGAAATTGTTGCAGACAGTAACAGATGTTTAAATTGCTATTCTTCTGTGAGGACCTGCGCATCCAGACTAAGTGCTGAAAATTCCTGTTTCTTTTTGATTTGCTTGGCTTCCACTTGCCTTTAATGATCAGAATAATTTTCAGACTTGATCCATCAATGACTATTCATACACTGTAACTGTGCTATTGCTTCCATAGTTTCTTTGGTTCCTGATTACTATTAGAACAAAAAATCCCAGTCTTCCAATTATTTTTAGTAGATAGAGAGGGATAGTCATGGCTAAATTCTACTTTTTGTGGCTTTGGAAGTCATTCTTAATGTGGTGATAGCCGTCCGAAGCTGATGACTTTAATACAATAGTACTCTCCTGCACACTGAGAGTCCCATGCAAGCTTCCTCTGACTCATGATGTTCCCAAATGCTTAATGGATGTTTTATTCACAAAAGAAGGAAGCATGGAAGTACAATTTTTGTAGAAATAAATGACTTTTGGTGCCTGTTTTATGACATATTCTCTGGGTAAAGGCAAATCATAAAATTATTTCTTTTTCTGCATTGACATTGTTCTAGTCTTGGATTTTTAGATGATTGCTGATTATGATAATTGGCTGGTGTGGCCATGAGCTAGATTGGAGTAGATTTTCTCCTAATCATGTACATACTTCCGGGATCATTGATGCTCAAACGTTTGGTGCCATTTTCACTAAACCATATTGTGGGTGCTCTGACTTACTCTGGTTTACAACTTACCAAAAGCAAAACCTGGAACTTTGCAGGACCTGAAGGGAACAGATGAGCAGCAGAGGTGTGGAAGGGGAGAAGGGAGCATTGTCCCAGTTGTCTTTCTCCTGGTGGCACATTCCTGAGGCAGTGCCATGGGATGGGAGGTGCTGCTGCATCTGCAGGTTCACCCCATTCCCAGCTGGGCTGCTCATGTTTGGCCAGGAATGGGCTTTCCCAGCTTCTCAGTTTACTTGTTTGTGTATCAATTTAATACTGGTATGACAGAAGGACATTATGTGAGTTAAGAAATCCATTAACAGATCTCTTCAAGCTCATCAGTGAAACTCATTAGAGAAATTACAAAGCATTACTTCTGAAGATGAAAAATGTTGTGCCTCGCTGCATTCCCTGCTGTTTGTTGTCCTTTTCTTCCTCCTTCCCAGTTTTACTCTCTTTGTGCTGTAATATACTTGGAAGAGTACACGAGGGTTGGCCTCTGTCAGACCAGGCCCTGATGGTGTGAGTTTCCCTGACTGCCAGGTATCCAGGAGAGAACACCAAGCTTGTTACACTTATGTCTATTTCAAAATAAAACGCTCTTTTTTTTAAGTAAAAGCTTACTATCTAGCCTGATTTGTTTTGGTTTCATTTGGTTTTCCTTTGGGCATGCCTTGATTCCTGAAATGCTCTGCAGCATCCATTGCTGGAAAACTTTGAGACTTGCTCCCTGACATACACAGACTTTCCTCCAAGACATCTTTTCATGGAAACTCATTTTGCTGTTGCCATGATGACTTTATAATATGTGCCAGTTTTGTCTTTTGGATTTTATTCTGTGAAGTCTTGCACAGCCTCCACACCTACTCCCATAAGTGGCAAGAATTAGAATTACTCAGCATGTCAGGGATTAGTACTACAGGTACTCAATCTAAGAAAATCTTTGGAGAATAAAATACAGAATGAATCAAAATAAAGAGTAAGGAAAGCTGGTGCCAGATAAATGCAGACAGAATTATGACTGCTAGACAGCCGTGTTTCCAGCTTCTAAATTTTATCTCGACTGTGGTGATAAAGACAGACTATCATTATGTGTGCCAGATTTTATGCATGTCTTTCTTTAAAGCATAAGTTTATGCTGGAAGGATCCTGGAGGTGCCTAATGCTTAATTGTAGAAATACTAGTTCAACAGAAATAAAGTGCTCAGGAAACAAAACACAAACTATATTTCCAAAACATTTTTTTTGTAATTTGATCCTCCCATGTAAACAAGAGACAATAAAACCTTCTGGGAGTCTTGTTAGCCAACAGTCTCCAAACTGCAATGAAAGAAGGATTTCAAAACTATTTCACAATTGTGTTTGGATGAAACATGTGTTTACTGTATGTAAATGAACAAGACATTCTGTTCTTTCACGGTTCATCGGATCCTCACTGTGTTAGCTGGTTTGGCATGTGCAGGAAAGTGGGTCTTCTTCAGAAGGTGCTGGACAGACAAACAATTGTTTTTCAGTGGATGTTTCCACACTTTACAAAAAAAGTATACTTTAGTGCAAGTTTTTGCCTCAGAAGTCATTAAACTTGATCCTGCCTTATTTTGGTTGCTAGAAGTAATGACAAAATAAGTTATTTAATGAAAGAAACATGGAGGCAGAATTTCCCATGACAATAAATTGCTGTTGCATAGTTCTCATTGTCAAGCAGCATGTACTCAAAGTGTGACTAGTCCCAACAGCTTGAAGCTGTTGATTTCTGTGTATGAGAATTTCCTTTAATAGCTTGGGTGTCTTCATATAGCCAGCCCATGGCATGGCATGTGTACCAGCAATTAGCCAAAGGAAAACCCGGGATTCATAGCAGATTGGTAAGCTACACTTTTACCCCAGTCTTTGTGCAAGGAAGCTGTGCAGTAATACACATTATTTGTTTTTCTGTCTGCTGTTATGACAGAAAAACATTTCTGAGCATTTGCTGAGTTAGGGAGGTTTCACTGCTGTGGTGGTGGTTTGCATCTTGGATGTTTTATCTGGGTGCAATCAGAGAAAAAACCTATTTGGGACTGCAAGTATACAGTATACAGGCCAAAATGTGTGCTCTTTTGTGAGCTGTGCTGCAAAGGGTGACTGCTGTGGATCAGAGCCTGGGGCACTGCATGGGGGTGAAATAAAGAGCATTTTATTGTTCTACAGCCTCCTCTGTATTGCTGTGCCATCTCCTCCACCGTTGCTAGAATTCCAGCTTAGGCATTTGTGTTCACCTCTGCTGGAACAGAGGATGTGCCTCATGGAAACTGCTGATGGATCTGTTAATCCAGGATAGCAATGGCCTTGCATAGTGTTGAGGCAGAATTGTGGAGCTGGACAGTGATTTATTGTTCCCAGACCAGCAAGTAACAACAGTTGGTATGTGCTTAGGCTGCTGACACAACCCTGTAACTTGCAAAATTCCTCAGTCTGAGCTGGCTTTTGTTCTTCCCACCTTTCCACATGGGTACTCTGGCCAGGCTGGCCATCCTTGATTGAAGGCTACAAGGAGCTGGGAGGGAGAGCAGCACAAGTCGTATCCTGCTCTGGGCAGAGAGTCCTAGTGATAACTGCTTTTATTGCTGTCTTTCATCTTCATAGCATGAATCTTATGACTTCAAATCACTTCAAGATGATACAAGCGTGTTTGTCATGAAATTTTGCTCTGTGTCATGAAAAGAGTATTTTTTATTTGTTTGGTTTTTGTTTGAATATTGAATTGATTGTTTAGTTTCTTTCCTTGCCTCAGTCCCACGCTACTTATGTTTCTAGTGAGGGAAATATCAGAACCTTTGTTTTTCCTTTTACAGCTTTATAGCTGGGATGTTGTTCTGCTCAGCAATCACAGTTTAAATTACACAGGCATCTTTTCCCAGTTTGCTCTCTCTAAATCCAAATCTCATCTAAATCCATCAAAATACTGCACAATTGTCAGGCCAGCAGTGTTTTTTGCAGTAACTTTCAATTTCAATATTGCACTAAGGAAAAGTGTTACAAATGTAGTGACTCCCTTGCAGGGTCCACTGATACCATTGATGAAATGTTTAGGTCATTAAGCTACTCTGTTATTTCCTCCCCAGGCTTAAAATGGCTGGTTTTGTGAGATCCTGAGTATCAAAAAAATGCCTTTCTTTTGCATCTGAATTCTTTAGGGGTTTTTTTTTGATAGGTTGCAGTACTTTAGAGTCTGCAGGTTATTGTGGACTGGTTTTTTTCAGACTTAGATTGCTACCTATTTATTTGGCTATCCAGAATTCCAGCACAACACTGAAAATATTTTCAAATAGTAAATATAACTAAATACCTGATAAATGTCTAAGAAACCTCTTCCAATTCATCACAATGTCAGCTGGTTTACATTCATATGGTAATACAGGATAGAACTACCTAAGAGAGAAAAATTATTTTTAAATAACATGTGAATACTTATTTAGTCGTGCACTGGCAGCCTTTTGCACTGGTGCAAAAGCAAAGCACACTTGAAAAATCTTTTTTGACATTAGGTACAGGGATTAATCCCAACAGTTACACATAGATGCTTCCTATATCTTAGAGCATTTGAGTAGCTGTTAGATACAGAGCATCTTTTAGAAGGACTTAGTTTGGTTTTGGTATGGATTTTTATTGCCTTATTTACTTTGTACTGACTCCTTTATATTGCTCTATTCCTATCAATCTGCCTGTTTTTCCATTTATTATATTACTCACACTAAAATATGGATTTTGCAGCATCTGTTTGTTCCAGGATGTTTCGTGCTCTCCTGCCATCTCTTCTGTCTCTTTACCTGTTGTAGATGTTTTGCAATCTTTTGTCCATGATCTATGTACGCCAAGTTTGGGGAATTTGCTCTCACACCCTTCTGCTCAGCCTGCTTTGTGGAACTGGAGGATGGGTCCCACAGTGTCGAAACAGCCTCAAGTATCAAGTTGGAATGCTGGCACATCACCTTCTTCATGGTCCCAAACACTGCAGTAAGTAATCAGAAATTGCTCTTAATTAAATGTTCAGCATCAATGATAGCACTACTAGTTATTAGACTGGCTAATAGAGCTTAAACCACAGGTGGTTAAACCATTCTAAAATTATCTTTACACTAGATATAACTTCCAAACATCCTAACTGGGATGAAGTTCTCAGGAGAAGACAGGACTTGTGCAAGGCTGGTATTTGAGAGGCTTTTTGAACTAAATGAGCACAGCTTCCCACTTCATCCAGTTCATTCTCCCTTGCTGTCCTTCACCACACTGGACGAAAGGGAGTTACCTGATATTGGATAGAGTCTGTTGTGCTAATAAAGAAGTCTCATTTTATGATAAAAGTGTTATTTCAAATGTGCTCTGTTTCATCTTTTCCCAAAGTTAAACTTCAAAAACAGTGTCTGTACAGAGGAGGAGGAGATGGAACTGCAGAACTGGGCTGCTGCATCTGTTGATCAGGGCAGTGCTAACTCAAGCAGCAGTGTGGGTGTCACGCATAATCCAGTTTTATAGGTATAAGCAGAACACACGGCCTCTAAGGCTCAGCAATCTACAGCTCTGCACTCTCTTGGGGTGGTGATAGGGGCTGTGACCCCTAGAGGAGTCCAGAGCCACTGTAATATCCCTCCTGTTGGCTCTAGGGCAAACGTGGGGCTGCTGTTACCCCAGAGAATACACAGCATGGCATTGCTGACACAGGACCAGGAGACTTCCCCATACACCTCTATAGCTGTGTATATTCACATACAAATACATAGCCCACATAATTTTATGGACTTGTCAGACATTGTAAAGACTGGGGAGGCTGTTGGCACTAGGGATGGGGAAGAGACACTGAAATAGGTCTTAAAAAATGGTTCAAACTATCCACATCCGAGGATGTGAAAGGGGAACTTGCCACAGGGTAGGCAGTGACCACATCCTCCAAATGTGCACAATAAAATTATGCTGAGACTGCTTTCCCAGAAATGCCCCAGCAAGTCACTGTCTTCTGACTGGCTCCTTGTCCTCTATTGTCATAACTCTCAGATAGTAAATCTGAAAATAGTACATCCCTATTTAGTAATAGGGATGTAATAGTAATAGGGATGCCGGTTTGGGTGAACAAAAACATCAGGATGGCAATTTGAATATATCTGTGATGGCAAGCACGGCAAGACCAAAGGTTTAAAAAAATATGCAATGGAGATTTCCTGACCTTCCCAGTCTTCATCCATTAAACATTTTCTCAGTAGTTCTCCAGTATGCACACAACCTGGCCCAAAAACTAATTAAATCAATTTTTCAGTGTGCAGCCATCAATACTTTGCTCAGGTATCAAAAGCCTGGAGATGTTTTAAAGGAGAGATCCACTTTTTTAGCACTATTTGGCCATTAGAGGAAACCAGAATGTTGTATTTTAGCTTTTAGTTGTGTTCATTATTTATTTTTATAATTATTCTTACTCAACTATTACTTTTTAATCTGGACCTTTCCTTGTTTTTTGCATTTTAGAATTTGTTAAACTGTCTCTAAAGCCATAATTAAGAAAAATAGACAAGTAGAGAACTGATGTAAAAGCAAATAGTTCTGAAATATCAGTGATTGTAGCTTATAATAGACAAAAGTCCATCTGTCACTTTAATTGATAGATGCTAGGCCCTATTTCAAAAATTCAGGGAAATGAATAGCATACAGTTACTCTGACCTTGCAAAATAAATAGCAATGCCCTGAAGACACACTAAAAACATATCAGGAAGTAGAACTGTTTTCTCTGTTTTAAACAACATTTCATTCAATGGAAAAAAAGCCAAAGAATACATTTTTCCAGATGATTTCAGATGTAGTATGCTGATACTTGTCTTCCAATAGCAACAATTAAAATAGCTTGCTTGTGTAACCAGAGTGTAGACATTATTTCCACTATTAGCCCATACTTCTGTAAGAGCAGTAGTAGCTAAAAAATACAGTTCCTTTTGTACACAAAAGCATTTGGTTTCTCAGAATATGTATGGGGATTTTTTCCCCCTTTTTTCCCCCCAAAACCTCCCACCAGGATGGTAATTAGTGATAAATCCACACGAGAAAGTTCAGCTCAGAACTCAGTATGTAAGACTCCAAACTTGAAAGGGCTTTCATAGATAAGTCTTCTAGGAATGTTTTAAGGAAACAGGGTCTGACAGGCTACAACATCTTGCATTGTCAGTCAAAGCTTCCCTAAAAGTCAGAAATTTGCTCAGGTCTTATTTTTCAGTTTGAAATTTTTATCAATAGCGCTGTTTAAAACCAATAACAAGGAATTTAAAACATGCTGTGTAAACACAAATGGAGGCTCTCCTCAATTAAGGAGTGCTTTGCAGGCTCTAGATTTGTATTTGTATTTGATTCTCTCAATTTAATTCTACCAGCCAAATAAATAAATAAGTATGGATTTGAATAAATATTAATCTCTCTGTGATGCAGAGAAAAGCAATTGTATTGCTTTAGAGCAGAAGGCTGGGGTTCATGCTCGAAGAATGAATGCTGCTTCTGCTTGGATGAATAAACAGATGAGAGGCCTTCCAGCCCATGCTCCATCAGGAACTGTGGAAGGAGATGCTCACAAAATTTGAAAATGCAGAAATAAGAAAAAAATTACATTTTATTTTCAGCCCTTCAGTTTTTCAATAGAAAGATACAAAGGAAATTTTTTAGAATGATGTCACAAACTTTCCGGGTATGGGGCTGAAGTTCCACACAGAAGATCAGAGAAGCTGCCTTCAACATTCTTGGCAGCAGTTGTGTCCCTGTCCTACTGTGGCAGAGGTGGGTGTGTACAAGGTGACCCAGACTGGATCTTCATGGCATGTGGCCATTATTAAAAATCATTATTTCCTAGAATGTCCTGCTCATTAGTATAAGGTTTTTACCTACATTATCCAACTTTATTTTGCTGTTAATGCTGGTTGTTACTCAGTCCTTCAGTTGTTCTTGGCTGCTCATAATGTCTGAAAGGACCATGGAGAGGCAGAACTGTCTGGGGGCTACTCTACATTGCACCAGTAGTGAAATGCCCCACCCCAGAAGTTCTGAAAGACAGACTTAATGTTAAGGAAGCTTTTCTTCCCCTCCTGTTGCAGACACAGTGGCCCCATGGACCTCAGCCAATGTTTCTGGAAGTATCAGTTTTGTACCAGTGATTGTGTTTCTTTTGAGACCACCTCAGACCCACAATTCCATCTGAAATGAGCTCTGCCTTTAGCTTTCACCTCCTGAGTGAACTGGCTCTCTTGGGCTTTTCTGATTTGCTTGGTAGCTTTATGAAATAATGCCTTTTAGACTGCATTAAATAATCTGAGATTTTTAAAAAATGGAAATAATGTCTTTTATACCAGATTAAATACATCTGAGATTTTTTACCAGTTCCTAAAGCAGGAAGATGCAGCAGTTGATACTGCTCCCATTCCAAATGCTACCCCGGCTCTTCGTTTTGTCAGAAAGATTTATGAAGGAGAGCAGGGGTCATGCACATTGCAAATGTGCTTCTGCTAAAGCAGCGTATTCCTGGAGGAATAAACACAGACAGTGCTGAATTACTTTGTCATCATTAGAAATTGTCAGAGTCCCATAATGTTCGTGAGAGCAGACAGGTTAGAATTGCACAGACCAGAAAATAAATGCTCACACTGAAAAATACACTGAACTCCCTAGTCCAGTGCACACAGCTTTCCTCAGCTGGGAGGAATGAGTGAGCTGGGCTGCTGAAAAGGAGTGCAGGTTTTAGCTGCTTCAGTGGCTGATGTGGGAGGTTTGCTTGAAAAAAGACTCTCCTTGGTGTGATAATTTCTCAGTGAATGGATAAGGAACTTATTTTCTTTTGAGAAAAACTGCTACTTATTATAAATATTTTTCAAGAAAATTAGGAAAACAGCCTTGTAAGTATTAATGCCTCATTTCAGTGCTCCAAAGGAAAGTTTCCATGCTTCACTTTTTTTGAATATGAAAATGGGATGTGGTAATCACAGTCCTTTTTAAAGAAGCATGAAGAAAAATTATTCATTTGGAAAATACATATCAAAGAAATGCTAATATGTTCTTGTTGCCTCTTCTTCTTTATCTGTAAAGTTATTTCAAATATTAGCTTGAAAAGTTTGCTTTGCTCTTGTAGGATTCATAACCAAAAGATTTTCCTTAGCCACTGTCTCACTCTTGAGTGATGGTCCTTAATACTCTGCCAAGGCAGATGGTCTTGAGCAGTGGTGCTTGCTGGGGACGTGACTGCACTGCTCTGCTGGATCATCTGGCTTCTTTTCCTTTCTGAAAAATATATGTATCATAGTGTATATTGCTGCCACATGCTGTAATTAATCGCAAAGACATACTGTAGTTAATAGGAAAGCTGGAAATTTTTAATGGGCAACTTTAGCTAAAAAACCCTGTAGTTTAAAAAATAATCCTTCCCATATTCTAGACTGAAATAATTCATTCTGAGTGATGTTTTCCTGATATCTAGCAATAATCTAGACAAGAGAGTTGTTTCATTTATAACTGGTGTCTCACAGCTTGAAGACTCAGGTGTGCCTGCCTCCAGCTCTTCCTTTGCTGCTCATAGTTCCAAACTCCTGATTTGTCTCCATTAAGACTGCAGTAATCCTCTGACAATCTTTGCTGTGTCACCCCTTTGAAAGATACTTACAGTGTTCACATTTTCTTTCAGGACAGAGACCGTTTTTCTTGTCCTTTCCTATCTGGCTAATCTGCCTTAGCCAGATATGGAGTGGCTTTGACTGTCCAGGGCACGTGAAGTACAGCTCCTTGGGCCTTTCTGTGTCCCTGTGCAGAAAACATTTCAGTTCTCTGTCTCCAAAGCAACTGAATTTTAATTGACCTGAGTGCTATATCCACACAGGCAGGACAATGTCCTGCTGAGGCTGTCTTCAGCCTCCCTAATACAGAGATCTCCTTTCTCAGGTTTGCCAAGAGCCATCACAAATGTTTGTGGACTCTAAGGGTTTTACTGACTAGCCAATAAAATAATTTGTTAGGATAAGTGATTTCAGTTGGGAAGGACTTACAGTGATCATCTGGTTCAACTGCAACATCTTATGATGTAATTTCCCCTCAGTAAAATATCAGGTATTTAATTTTATTTTGTTAGAATCAAAACTTTCCCCTATATTTTTGGAATATGTGCAAAATCACCACAAAACTCCCCCAAACCAAAAAAACACCCCCAAAACCCCCAAAAAAGATTCTTCACAGTTTGCTGGTAATAATATAATATGTGAGATAAAACAGATGCTGCTGTATGACTGATTTTACATTTTTGTCCTTTTAAAAGATTTTAGGATTTGGGCACCAGCATGATTTCCATCTATCTGTGAGGTGAAATATCAAACCTTTTTCTTTAACTATTCCTGGAAATATATTGTTCACTCCTATATTAAGTTTCTGAGAAACTATATTATTGTCCAAGTCATAATCACTCTGAATATGGCAAGCAATTCATTGTGTCAATAATTCTGGAATCTTTAATGTGTGTATATATATATATATACACACATATACACACACACACATGTGCATCTTATCTAATATATAGTAGAGATTAAGTTACTGAATCTTATCTGTAAGTCACTGCTACCAGCTCTGCAGTTTCCCTTAGACTCAAAGAATGGTGTTGCCTTGAAAAAGCTGCAAAGGCAAAATATCTATTTATCATTGGTATTTTCACAGTTTTGGGGAGCTTATGCAGATATGGCATTCAAGGACTCCGCCAACTATTCAGATCACTCCTGTCTGAGAATTTAGTGGATTTCATGATTCTTTAGGTAACTAGAGCATCATTGTAAAAATCAATACAGGTAGAGTTGAGCTCATCCTTGCCAGCTGCTAGGATGAGAATAAGAAATTTGAACCATGTGACCATTTAATAGGGTACAGCATAATGCAAGAGGGAAAAAATAGAAAGAAAAAATAGAGAGTGATACTAACCTAGAAAACCATGTATTTCGATAGTTTCTTGAAAATTTCTTTGTCCTAGAATCTGCCAGAACTCTCTTGAGGCTTGTTCCTATCACTGCGCTGATCGAAAATAACAAAGAATGCAGCACTTAAAATATTTGGCTCATAGGAAATAGCTTGCTAGAGCAGGAGGCAGCTTTCTCCTGTGCATTTTTCATGTCCTGCTACAAGAAGATCAAAACATTGTGAAGGATATGTATTCAGTTGAGAAATGTTAAGAATGCCACTTCTGATGTAAGACATACTTTTGATATTATATCTACTGCACATCTAAAACTGTCAGGCTACAATGAAATTTGTCACTTCTATCTTACACTTGTATTAAGTGAGAACTGACAATTGACCTTTAGTAACACCAAGTTTGACAATTCTTGTACATATAAGTGTTACCAGAATGATTTTATAAACCAAGGCTTTCAAACACATCCTGTTGTAATCTTTTGGGAGAGAGAATGCTACGCTGTATTTTTTAAGGCAGTATTTTTACTGTCTTACAACTCTCCTCAGGTCATATTAAATCATTTGCAATGAATTAATTTGTTAGGCAGAAAAACCTGTCAATGCTGAAACTAAGAATTGCTCTGTCAAGTTAGAGGTGCAGGAAAAGTTAATTTGTAATTGAATCCATGTATCCTTTGAAAATGAAATAGCTGATCTAAAGGTAAGCAAAGTGAAATGTTTAAAAGTACAAGAGACAAGTGATATCCTGCCTAGCCCCTAACTTCAAAAGCCATGACCTGTGTGTGGCTCAGACTTGTGCATAGAATTCTGCAGTTCACTTTTCCCTTTTGCCCACTGTTATTGCTCCAATCCACGTGAGCCAAAGGTTGGCATCTGCTTGACTCCATCTTGACAGCCTGAGCTGAATTCTCTGCTTAAAACTGGGCATATACCAGAGGGCAAAACTTAGTGGGGTTTTCCATAAATTCTTCACACCAGAACACCTTGTAAATATTGAAAATAGTGATTTGGGGGTTTCTGCTCTATTCCTAATACTTTGGGAAAGCATGGAAAAATGTCTAGATTGAATGCAAACAGACTGAAATCCTGTTGCACTCACTGAAAACAGGGAATTTTCACTGAGAGCTGCAAGGAAAAAGAACTACCCATGGTATGCTGATATACACTGAAATCTAAGAAAATATTCTAAGAAAATTTAGAACAAGGTATTTTCCCTAGACTTTCATATATATATATAAGTTAACTAGGTAGAAAAGGAAATTAATTAAGAAGAATGGAAAAGGAACCTTAGAGTGTGCAGGGCATTACTGGGTGCCAGCTGCCATTAGTGGAAAGCAATAAGCAGCATAGCATTACACCTGGACCATGTACTTCATGGAAGAAGGGGAGAGCAGTGGGAAACAAGTCACAAGCCACTGCACTTCCAGGTCACTCACCTGTTTAATTTTACTGGTTTTATCTTGAGTCGGAGCTCTGTATTTTAAGAGCTGATTACATTGTATAACCGACCTGATTAATGGGTGTAACTCTAGCTCAAGCCCTGAGGAGCCTCCGTATCTCAGTGAATAATCTTTTTCCTTCTGCAGTATGTCACCTGTCAGCAGTGCCTAAGGACAGTCTAAACCAGGCTTCACTCACTGGCTGTCCAGTGCTTTGAGATCCTTTGTCAAAAGCTCCTTCTGGCAATTATTTATAGGTCAACATTTGGGTGAGCTAATTGCAGGCAGGACCCCTGGAAAGGTAACTAAACAGTTACTGCTCATGCTGGGAGGAGAAATGATTATGTGACTTACCATTTCTCATTAATGTGCTACTCTTGGACATTTTGAACCAGCAGTGCTGCATTTGGCTTGGGGGAAGGGCAGCTCTGTCAGAAATCTTGGTGAATGTCTCCATCTCTCATTAAATTGGGGCTGATATTACTATCCTCCTTTGTGTTTTCAAAACTTTATTAAGAAATAGAAGTGCCTTAATCTCCCTTCTTTTTGAGTTTTCCTATGAGCGTTGATACCTCACACAGGCTCACCTATTTTATACCAGTCAGACTGATCCCTAAACAGCGTTTTTATGTGACATTGGTGTGCTTTCTGCAGCTGAGGTCAGTTAATGTGAGCTCATTAGCAATACCTTCTCTATTCCCCAAATTCCCCTTGCTACTGATGCTAACTTCTTGAGAGCGAACTATGATCCTTCCATCTAGGTCTTTCATATGACAGGGCAATTAATCCTCCCCCTTTGTGCTGAAACCTCTTGTTACACAGATCTTCTGGCAATTCCATTCCCTCTGCAGTGTTTCACAAAATACCATATTGGATCTGAGCCCAACACCAGCTGCACTGGTGAACACCAAACCAGGACATTTCAGTCAGGGACTGTCAGACTTTTCTGTCAAAAGTAGTGCAAAAGCAAAGGTATTCAAATTTGTCTTTTTAAGGTGCTTTGATGCTGACACCTATGAATTTGTTTTCTCCTTGTTAATACATCCTATAAACTCTCATTTTACCTTTACTTCTTGTTTTATAATGATCAGAAGCTGTTTGCAATTTGATAACATGAAATGTGCCAGTTGGGCAGAAATGAAATTGATTCAAGCAGTTGTCCCTGTTAATTGTCATACGATGTTTTGGAAAGGTCTATTAGGTTTATTTAGTTTTATTTGTTTAAGTTGTGCTTAACACTTGCTCTGCTTGACTGTCCATTCACATCCACATGTGTAAACTCAGAGTAACTGTTGTAAAGCCAATGGGATTATACTTAGATTGAGTTGTAAGAGAAAGAGTAACTGCAGCTTCAAGGTTGAGTCTTTAATCACATTGGCATCCAGTGGATTTGGCTCTTTATATCAACTCCTATATTTCTTTAACGGGTAATAATAACCAGTTAATACGACTCAATGATGTAAGTAGATGCCCCTAACAGATTAAAAATAGTAATCAGAGAATAAAAAAATAAATCTTCTTTTAGCAAGAATATTTATCTTCTTCACAATTAAGCTCCCACACGATTTTGCTCAGATTTCTGCTAACAAAAGTCTGTATTTGTATGTCAGTATTAGAATATGTTCAAGATCAATTTACAATTCTAAACCCACCCACATTTCTGTAGAGCAACAGTTACTGAGGGTGCTTTAAAAAACTCTACAATGATCATATTTGGAGTATTGTGTGTTAGGAAGTGTGAGTTTCTGATCTCAAGTAGCATCTCCACAGCTTATGAATGTTCTTTCTGACTTAGGGTATGTACAGATGACCTAATTTCTGATGTGACTGCCCACCTTTAGCATTTGGACTTTCTGCTTGTTTGCTGTTTGATAAATGGGTCTCTGTCAACATGACTTGGTGAAATTAGTGGAACTCCTGTACTCTGTGTCTGCATACAAGATTGAGTACTTGGGGGTCATTACTGGAGCTGCTGAAAGAGGAAACAGTGATGTGGGAATCTATGCTCTGAGGGCACACAGTACTCTGAGTGCCTATCAAAAATACAAAAAGTTTAAATAAAAACAATACAACTCACAGGAACTGCACAGAGCAGATACAAATACAGGTTATCTAGCAGGTGAAAAGTGGCAGTGGCAGGCACAAGGAGCGTGATTTTGAGTTTATCTGTTGTTGAACACAGGCCCAAAAGCTGCTGTAGTAAGCTGTAGTAAGAGACCACACTTTCAAAACAACAGTTCTACCACCTCCAAAAGATGGATGACTTTTCCTGCTGGCAGACAAGAGTGTGTTGGTGTACACCAATAAAGAAAACTCAGGAGTATTGCTCTGAAGGAGATATTGCGTCCAGTGGGCAATGGTTGCTTTCCAGCAAATAGTATTTTACCCCTAAGAGATGAGGGAAGTACTTTGACCATGTACATACACCGTGCTCTGTCACATCTGCTCTGCAGAAGTCCTTTCTTCAGGTGCTCATGTTCCCTTCAGAGCAGATGAGGGGCAGATCACTTCCATTCTCCCGTGTGCTTTGCCATTATTTCCCACAGGTTGTGCCTCAAGAGATGGGGTCTTATAACAGTGGGTAATGAAAGCTGTAAGGCCACTTTACCTCTCTTTGTCTGAAGAAGAAATAATACTCCTGGAGATGGTGAAAATTTGATTTTGGCATCCTTGAAGTGAAATAGGGACTGAAATGGGGCAAGGGAGGTGGGGGGGGAGGGCAGGGGGAGAGGATGGAGAATGTTTATTACCTTGTCCTTGCCAGAAAAGCTACAGGATAATCTTTCTGGGCACTATTAGTGGTTGAGGTGAAATGAATTTATGGTTCATAGTCACTTGCTTATTTTGGAAGGGTATCTGAACTCATATATATTGGATTACGGTCCAAGACGCCACTTCTGGCATTTAAATCCCATAATGAATCACAAGTTGAGGATATGATTCAATATCTTAAATTGCGTTATCAGATTTGTGACTCATGGTTAATGAGACAAAGTCTGGGAGGGTTCTGAATGATGCCTTCAGGAACAACAATTTTTGATCATTTTTCTTGTGGTCAGGAGGTGAAGGTGGTGTGCACTGGGGTCACAGCACTGTGTTATTGCAGCACAACCAGGGTGTTGCCAAGGAAGGGCTGTTTCAAAAGCGCTTGTGAAGAGCTGTTACCCCTAACTTTCACTAGCAGTTCCACACTATAGCAAGAATTTCAAAATGAGGTGCCCTCAAAATACAGCACATGTGCTGTACTGTGTATATATTGTTGCAGATAACAGTAGAAATGCTTTTTATCTCTGTCTCCTCTACTTCTCAGGGTATATCAGCAGAGAGGCAACACTTAGACTCCCCTAGTCTTTGCACAAGCATCTTGGTATAGGTACCCTTCCTTGCTAGGCTGACCTATATCCCTACATGCTCCAGGTTTGTGTGACTGGCAGGAAGTGCAAGACAGGCCAAATGACAATGCAATGCAAATGCAATGTGTGTTGCACAGCTAGCAATGACTGCACTAGCAGGAGGCACTAGGGGTCCAAGCTTCTTGAAGCAGATTATTCTAATAGGAAGAAGAAATGATAATCAAGAAAAATGGCATTTTTAAGCAAGGAGATTGAGGAATAATCAGCTGCAAGTGATTCTGATCCTCAGAATACACCTTGGAGGAAACTCAGGCTAAGAGGAAGAAAGTGAACTAACTTCATAATATAGCCAAATTAAAGAAATCTTCGAGTTACTTTCACAGTCCTTTTGCCAATTTGAGAGGAATTATGCTATACCCAGTGGTATCAAAGGCTGTGCTGAGATCCAACCAACAGCAAATACTCATTTCCTAGTTCTCATTGCATATTTAGTTATCTTTACAACATAACCACAGGAATGATTCCCTGGTCTCTCTAAGGACTACTCCACATTAAAACTATAAACAATGCTGTAAGTCAGATATTGTAGAAAATGTCTGTGAAAGAATAGGAACAGAAAGAAATCATAAAGAGCCCCTTTCTTGTGAACTTTGTCTACAGATGCTGACAGACACATTCAAGTGGCTTTGCTTCAAGAAGGTCTCTGAGATCTTAAGGTCACAGTTTGGTTAACATAACTCAGCAGAAGGCAATGTGCTTCTAGATCTCCTTCCATGATTCAATGCCACCCACATCCGATCTGTGTTTGGCTGAGCTGCCAACACATTAAAATCTTTGAAGGAAGCATCCTACTGAATTTAAAGTGGGTGTCCTGCTTTGAGAGAGCAGTTCTTAGGCTGACCATTCCAAGCTGGGGGAAGCCTAGGAGTTGAAGTATGGAGTGGCTAGTTATGGTGGAAGTTAAATAATTTCATCATTGCTGACTCCTGTTAAATACTAAAGGGCACAAAGCTAGTGTGTGCAGTAGCAGAGGACATGCAAGTTGGGAAATTCTCCACCTCATGCCATTTCAATAGAAAGTCTGTTCTTTCAAGTTACTCAGACCTGGGTCCTGAGCCAGCAAAGCACAAACACCCCTCATGGATGGTAGATCTAGTGTGCTTTCTGATTCTTTCAGCTACCAGGTTTTCTCACAAGTATTCTTGTGCTTTCTTTACGAATGGCCAGTGAGGCTCGATGAAGCCACAAAACCACAATGACATCTTCCTTTCACTCCTTCACTAAAGCTCTGCCTTCCTTGGTGGCAGTTAATTTCCCAATGCATGAGGGCTGTTGCTATCCACGCTGATCAGATATTGGCTCATGGTTTCCATGTGATCCTCCAGCTTCATGAACCCATGTGTTATCTCTGTGATTGTAAATGCAACATAGCAGGAACTCTCAATTTCTGTTCACAGCCAAAACCTAAAATCATTGCTCAGGAAATGGCTCTTAAGCATAGTAATAACAGAACTACCAGTGCTCATATAGCAAAATTAAGAACACCCTGAGCTGCTGTGAAAGACTGGGAAGAGGCTGATCAACATCCTGAAGAAGAAATCTTTTTTTTGTAGACAAACATGAGCAAATTTCATCTATGCCTCAAGGTGGCAGGAGGGAGACCAGGTTGGATACAACAGGTAATTAAGATGCATTACTTAGTTTTTATATCAGGAATTGTTCGCACATTTCTTTCTGCTATATTGCAATCCCTTTACTGATGCTCAGGTAATATTTAGTTTCTGTGTCTTGGGCATGTTACAGTCTTATGGTGAAAGAAAGACTTTTAGCATCATCATCTAACAAAATGGTTTACTTTGTCCAGACTGGATTAAACGAGTCAAAAACAAGAGGTGCCACATGTTCAGTGCTTTTCTGCTGTGAAGCAGTGTTCATTTTTCAGAAGCAGATAGAACAGATGGGCTTGGTGACAGCTTGACTCAGATACACACTTTGAAACCTGTGCATTTATCTGGAGAGGAATTTGTTGGTTTTGTGCAGACAATCATTTTGCATTTACACAAGTCTAAACCTTCAGTTTGTGCTCTTGCTTAGGAACTAGCACTTCAATCATAGTAACCAATTACTATGGTTATTGTGGGCCTGAGATTTTTTTATTAAAAGAAACCCTTCTACTATTTACACCAGTAGTAAATAGTGAAAATCTGGAAGTAACAAGCTTTTGTTGGAAATCATATATTCACTGGGATTCTCTTACATCCCAACTCTGGCACATGTTTTTTCTTTCCACATTCATTCTCCCATTCCTAAAATGAGCTGCCAGTCAACCTCACTTTATTGCTTATACTCTTCCAACAGCATGTGTCTAAACTAATGCTTTTCTTCAGCATAAAAGCAATTAAAAAACCCCAACACCCAAATACCGTATTATGAACCTAATACACATGTATCATGGGCAATTTGTTCTAGTTTTTGCCCAGTTTATTCCAAGAAAAAAGATTGCTCAGATTTATTTTCCTTTCAGGAGAAATAAAGTAAAAAGAGTATTAAAAAGGGGAGCCAGGATATTCTCTCATCTCCACTTGAAGATCGAATCTCTGACAGTAAAGTCTGACATGGGACTAGCAGTGATTTCTCTGCTGGCTTTTCCATCATGTTTAGTTGCCACCATTGCAATGCAAACCCATCTTTTCAACATACTTTCATTCTGAAGAGCTTAAAGCTTTCCTGTAGCATTTTATTTACCATCACACCAGTATTGTGTGTGGGTCTTTCCTCTCATTAAGATATATGATATGAAAACAAAATGCAAAAGAGAAAAGCAAAAGAACAGCAAGAGTTCTGTTCCCACAGACTTTGCAGTTTTTCTAACTATTGTCCCAACCTGCCCCCAGGGAGCTCTAGGGAATATGATGCATCTATTGCTGCTGCTCTTTTGACCTCCAACACTGATCTGTTGCCCAATAAAATATCTCTCAAATGACGGCATGGTGTCACAGCTGGTTTAGAACCTGAGAAAACCAGCTCTTTGCATAAACAGACTCCATCTTCCCTTTGTCCTTTTAAGCAATGTACCCAAGGATATCTTTTTGTGGTATTATCTGCTAACCAGGGCCCTCCTCTTTGTGCAAAGCACAATACGGAGGGTCGTTAACACAAGTGAAGGACGTCACATAAAGTAATATCCTCTGCTCTGCCACCTATTTTATGTACTTTTGTACTTGACTGAGTAGATTAGGTAAAGTATAATAATTTAAAAAAGAAGAATTTCATACAAAGACACTTATTTTCTTTTGTAGTTTCTCTGTTCTTTTCTCTGTCATGGATCTGCTCCCTCCTACTGCAGTGAAAAGGGTACATTAAAATTAATAATCTAAGATGGGATTTTCAAAACAGACTATGGCAGTGAAGGGTCCAAAAGCCACTGACATTCAGTGGGAGCTAAGTCCTTCACCTCTTTGAAAATTCTTAGCCCAAATCCATTAAAGCATACTTCAAAGAGATAATATTCACAATTCCAGGAGTAATTTTCCTAACAGCCTTTTATTCTCATTTCTGACAGGCCCTTCCTCCCTAGATCCAAGCCCCCTGTAGATGTACAAAACCAAATTGCTTCCATGTCCCTTGGAATTCAGACCTCAGCTTTAGCTGTGGTTCTTTTGAGGCATTTGTTTTTATATTTAATGACATACAATGATTTGTGTCCAGAAGACACAAAATGGAATTCTGCAATATTTCTTTTGCATCTTTATCTTGTCTCATCTGTCATTATACCTCTTACAAATGGGTGTAACCAGGGCTTTATAAACACGCACCACTTCATCCACATATTTTGACTCCTTACTGTGAAAAGTGAATTCAAATATTGTGGGTTTTTGCTTATGGTTGCTTCTTATATTTTGACAAGAATAAGTTCATCTCCACCAGTCTACATGCCAGTTTGTCAGCCTTTCCTTCTAAAACACAGTGCTACAGCAGTTGTGGCTTGTCACATTATTTACTTCAGTCATTTATACTGATTTTTCTCCTCATACCCCTGCAATCACAGCATGAGAAGACTTCACTAATTAAATGAATCAGGTACAGAAAATGTGATCTGACCTGAATTTTTGCAATTAGTCACACAAATATCCTATCAGAAGGCAGATTTTAATTACACTGAAAGTCAAAGCATGCTGTAGCAACAAACCCTTACTGAGAATCTGCTGCACTATATTGACACCTTGTGGCTGGTTCCTCATGATGCAAAGTAGTCACCCAGACTAGTGGAAATAAGAGTGAGTAAAATGTAAAACCTGTGGGGAAAATATTTTCATTTTAAATACTCACAGTTAATGGGAGCCTGATGAAGGGAGTTGATCAAGCTCCACTTTAAATCTCAGTCTGATCCCAGCCCAAATTCAAGTATATAAGTTCTTCAGTGCTGAACACAGGACCAAGACCTATACATTTACCATTTTCACTACAAATCAGATCTCTGTGGGATCCAGCCTTGAAGTGTGTACCCTGAGCTTACCTCAGACTGCCCTTCTCCAGCTGACATATTGTACTTCAGCTTCTACACTGAAGATAGTGGGATAAAGAGTGAACAGCTTTTATTGCAACAGTACCTGCTGCCAAAAGAGAATGAGATTACAATTACATTTGGAGAAGGAAATACAACTTTAAAGTGTGCATGTGAAATAACACTCTAGAAAGTTCAAACAGAATGAAGATGCAGCATGAGCAGTCTTCTTCCCAGCCTGCCCGATGGAGAGGAAATGGCACAGTGCAGGAAGCCGGTTTCAAACAGGCAGATGGGCTGTGACATAAACCCGAGACAGCTCATCTGCTCAATATGTAATCATCGTGTTTGAACCCATTTTCCTACAATCTTCCTGAGTAACACATAACTACCACGAATTCACATAGGAAAGGAACTGCTGAAATGTTAATAAAGGGAAGTATTTGAAAAGGATTCAGATAAATCAGTTACAAAGAGTGCTGTGGCCAGCAGTCAGTGAATCACTGAGCAACATTCAATGTTTTCTCAGGAAGACTAACTCCATCATATGAACCTTTTAAACAAATAATCAAATAAAAATGCTAAACCTCACAAATAAATTACCCTTCCCCAAAACCCATTAGGTCTGCTTTGGTTCATTCCTTTACAAACCTGGAGATCCCTGTATCAATCAATCCCAGTCTCAATCACACGAGACTCCGAAGTTAATTATTTCACACTTCAATCATGACTTTGGCCTTCTGTGGGCAAACACTCTTCCACGAAATAAGGGTAGGTTATCCAGTTTTTGAGAATGAGGGAACTGGATATCAGAGAGTCCCTCCTTTCCCCTGCTTGTTTTCTCCTTGGAATAATGAGATGAGGCTGCTTGGATGCCCTGCTGCTGCCCTGGCAGAGGGGTCCGAGTGATCCACAGCTGGAAAGGGCATTCACACCAGGATCTGGGGTCATCCTCTTGTATCTGGGGACTTTGGACACTTTTGGGATGCCTTTGGACAAGAATGCCTGAGTTGGGGGGCTGCCTACACTGACGGCAGCCAGTTCCAAAGTCAAGGATATGAAAGGGAGCAAGAAAAGGGTGAGAAGGATGCCTGGGCTGACTTGGTCTGCACCCATTTCTATCTCTGTCCAGAATTCCACAATAATTGTTTTGAGGTTTGGACAGTTTAAGGGTTATTACTTTCCCATGTCTGTTTAATTTTATTAATTAAGAAAAGATGTGGTCCCTGTCGGTCTTTTGGCCACATGGAAGTTTACAGTGACACAATTCCATGAGGATGTAGTTAGGAGTTGAGTGATCTGTGGTTCTGCCCATGGGTGAGCTTCCAGAAAAGACAAGATCTGCTGGATAAGCCCTGCCCCTTACTGTGGATCTCAGCCAAGTAGCCTCAGCTTAATGACAGTCATTAACATTAAACGACCTGCAAAATTTTGTTAGTTCAAATTCCAGTAGAGTTAAATGATGATTCTTTTAAAAGAATTGCAGTAATCTATTCATTGCCATGAAACCAGATATAATTAAAGAAATTCCTCCAGCAGTAACTCAATTACATATATTTTTGTTCTAAGCTGGCTTTTTAAAGATTCTTTAAGTGAACAATAATTTACTCACTACAAAACTGTAGCTCAATGCAATAAAAAGTATCCTTTTGTATCCTATGCCATGAAAGGAACTACTAGAGAAGAAACCAGTCTTTGTGGAGAGGTATAAAGGCAGCATGTCCGAAACAAAACCTGAAACCTTGTGTCACTACTTTTAGACATAAATGATTGTGAACTTCTCTCACCTCTCCATACATACTTATTCCCAGTATTCAGAAAAGGAAAAGACAGCTGAAATTACAGAGCCTTTGCCCTCTGAGTTAAAGAAGGAGTGGTGTTTGGAGGAAGGTGGAAAAGGCGTGGAAAATATTCTTGGGAAGTCAAGTATCCTGAAGTACAGCAAAAAGCTGCAGCTGCTCTCCAGAGCAGTGAGGACACTGCACATTCCAGTAGCAGGATTCTTTCCTAGTGATATGTACAACCTGCTGCATTACAGAGCAACCCAGAGCTGTGGCCATTCCATGTGTTCTTTGCATTAAATGCAGTTCTCGGTCTTAGCAAGCTCTTCAATAGAATTCTTCTTGCAACATACTCAGACCTCTTCACCATGGCACACTATTCCCAGCAACCACTTTGCACAAATGCATTGTGGTTTGGAGACTGTGATAAATTCACTTACATACATATGAGCTGTCCTATGCCTGTTGCCCTCAGAAACTATGAAATTTCCCAGTGATTTTAGTTTTTAAATTTACTAAGCTGGAACAACCAAGGAATATATTCCAGACCACACACAAAGTCTGTGTTAGGGAAGGTATATCAAGCTAATGCTCTAAACACAACCAAGGCTCACTTTTTCTTTCTTACTCTTCTCTAGAAAGAACCTGTGAAATCTTTTCACTCCCTTTTAAATCCCTGCCTTCCTACCCTTTGGAATCCTGCCCAAATCCCTTCCTGCCTACCACATATTCTCACATCCCCTCAGCTCTGCTCTCCAGATAACTATAGGACTGAGCACAGCGTCTGCCTGGATGACAGCCATCAACCCAGCCCTCTCTGCTCTGTGGTTTACACAGCTCTTGCAATGAATACATACTGACTCATGAAAATGATAACAGATGTGAAAAAATTACAGCTTTACCACCTGTTGCTAGTGTAATGGATTTAATTACTGGCAGACAGCTTGAATTATTTTGAGGTCTTTTAAAAAAGGAAGATTTCTTTCTCCCCCGTGGGAGATCCTTGTTGAGAAAATTGTGGTTCCATAAAGGCAATTCACTACAGGGGACAACCCTGCACCACAAAACCCTCTGGTTTCTTACCGATTCCTCCCTGCCAGGAATTTTCCCTTGCACCATTCTCTGATATGTTAATTATTTCTTTGCCTAAATGACCTCAGTTATATACTTTCAAACTGTCCTTAAACTGACCATAATTTCAGCAGTTGCTTTGCCCACCATGCTGGTGTTCACCCTTATACTGACTGGTGCTTTTGCTACCTTCATTCACAAAAAAGAGAAAGAGCAGTAAAACTCAAGCCATACTCACTCCAGGTACTCATTTGTCACTGTTGTCCAGAGGGACGGTGAGAAAAACGACACAGAATTCAAGTCCAGGATCAAATGTGATTATTTAATTAATTACAAACTCATTTATATAACTTGGTTCGCAATAGAAAAATGACATGATTGGCCCATCGGTCAACCAGCCATCAAAGTGACTGGCTGAAAGGAATAGTTACCATTCTCAAAATACTATTCTCAATGAACCAAAACAATATCCACAGTATTCCACAACAACCTGTACCTGCAAAATAGTTTACAAAATAGCAAACCATTTCTCAGCTAGTTTGCGTGAGAACGGAGACTTTCGCAGGAGGCTGGAAAAACTGGAAAAATTTCTCTGCTAGCTTTTTTAGCATCTACACTCATTGCAACTGGAAAGATAACTGCAAATACATCCTGTGTGAGCATTTTTTCATTCCAGCTCTGACCTTGTTCAGTAAAATCATTTCTGCTCAACATCTGTATGGGCATCTGAAAATTTCTGTATTGCTACTGATAAATGAGAGACAATGGATTAAATTAAGCACTAGCATGTTTGAATTAGGTTGTATCTTCAGTATGTGCTTGAGGCTGGGAAAGTGGGAAAGAATATCCTTATTTATAGCATGATGTCTGCTGAGTGGTCACTGAGTTCAAGAGGTTAAACTGAGCTTCTTGATTATGGATTGACCTTGTAGTATCCAGACAGAGAAGGCAGAGGGCAAGCAGGAAAAGGAAGATCTTGTGCTATGCCCTCTATTCTCTGGTGGGGGAACTTGATCTAAGATCTGGACCTGTTTGGAGAAAATTTTGACTGAGTCCTTTGCGATCTGCATCGACAGGAAATCAGTGTGGGCATCATAGTTCTCTGGTCAGGAAAAAAAAGAATAAGGCAACCCCTGCATCCACAAGAAACTGCTTTCTGCATGCTGTAACACAAAGGTTCAAGGAGAAAACAGCCAACATGAGACAGAGCGCTGTAGGTACATTTGTCATACTGAAAAGTACCACTGTGTAAACAATTGGTTTCAAGACACCACTAGAGATACACTGTCAATTTAAAATATACCTGCTTAGTTAAGCGAGAGCTGTTGGAAGAGCACCTGTGACCCCAGAGACAAAGAGAAAGGAAAACAAGGAACCAGCAAGAAGGTAGCACTAAGGGCCTTATCTTAGCAAGCAACAAAAGCAGGTAAAGTACATGTTGAATCACAACACATATGCTGCTGAATTGTTGCCAGATAAGGGCTAGAAGAAAGAGAGAAAGTAAAACCAAATGTAAGAAAAGGAATAGAAAGGCACGATATAAAGAAGATATAGTCTGCCTCCCACTTTTCTCTCACTTTTTCTTTCCAATCCACATTTTCTGCTTAGAGTGGTGCATTTAATTTTCTTTACCATCACTGTCAGCTACAGTGGGAGGTCATTTGTGCCATCATTATCAACATTGTCATATTGACTGCAGTCTGCAGCTCATATTTTGCTTGTCTTTTGCTAGTAAGCTCTTCCCAGTCCTATTTTTTGTCATTATAGGACCATCAGTAGTTGTTTTGGGTAGTTAAAAAAAATGAAAAAGAAAAACGAGAGAGAGAGAGAATAAAAGAAATATAGAAGAAAAAAGGCTTCTTTAAATTCAGCTGTCTGCTCTTCAGGAAGCTGATCACTCCACCTGAAATGAGATGTCAGGGGTTGCTTAGCAATAGAAAGATGGCATCCTACCTGTCAGATGGCCCTTTTCAGATTATTTCCTAGATAAGTACAATAATTGGAGGGAAGCATCTTTTGTGGCTGGCTGCCCCCTTGCAATGTCTAGGTTAACACAAGGAGAAATGCTGCGCTTCAGCTACTGTGCTGCAGCTGCTGGCATCTGTTTTCTGGGGAATTAGAATATAACAGTACATGATACTGCTTTACCTAGCATTATTTTCAGCTAACATTATTTTTAAAACATTATTTTTAGTCCTATAAAGACATATTTAGGAATGACTGCCATCTGTCCAGACATAACAATAAAGAAAATAAATGTTTCACTAATGATCAGGAACTAAAGTTACTTCTTCTTGTGAAAGAGTGGTTATTAAAAGGCGGTTTTCCCCAAACAAGAACATATAATACAACAAAAATTATAATGGGAAAACCTACACACGAGCACGTGTCTATGTGTGTGTTTAGGAATTTTTGTAATTCCAAGTGGTGTCTGCTCATCATTTTGCTGTCACTGTTACAGCCTCCTTAATTTTATTTATTTTTCTCCTTGTTGTTATCGCAG
>NW_008236622.1:3773549-3829268 GCF_000691975.1 Corvus brachyrhynchos
GCACAAAAGCTCCTTCCCAGACCTGCATTTCTGCGTGTGGCCATGCAGTGGCACAGGAGACCAGGAATCTGTTGAATGTGGTGATTCTGAGGCAGGAACTGCTCAGGTGCGCGGGGTGGAAGCCTGACAGAAGAATGCCCACGTAGCTCAAAGCTCGGGCTGATGCCGGAGCAGCCGGCGGTGCCGCCCGATGGAGCCGGGGCTCGCTGCGGCGGGCACCGCCCGTGCGTCCCCGCCGGGGCAGGAGCAGAGCGGGGAAAACGCTGCCCTTCCTCTCTTTGTTTCTCTCCCTCTGCGCAGAGCTGGAAAGGCAGCATTATTTGGGGCACACTCTGCTCCAGCTCCTGTATGAGTTATCTACCCTCGGCTGCTGAATCCCGAGTGCTGACCCGCGGCAGGGCAGGAGCTCACACGGACGCGTCTGCCCGGCTGGCATGGCTGAATGCTTCTGCTGGGGTGCTCCCTGCTGGGCTGGTGCCACTCTGCGACAGTTCTGGCAGGCCTGCAAAGCCCAGTGCCTGCTCTGGGAAATGGCAGTCGTTTCTTTCCTTGCCTGGGAAAGGCTCAGGGTGCTCCGTGTACTGCATTTACCAGTTTTGTGGGTATTGCCTCTCTCTAATTGACCAGGCTCCTGGACCCAGAACACCCATTTCACACCTGGTAAGGAGAAGATATCCACAGGTCCCCACTGTTCATCCTTGGTACACAGTGAAACCATCCTCAGGACGGATCTTCATCAGCTGTCAGAGAAATGAAAAAGCTGTTTCATTCAGTTGAGGAGGGCAGTGTGATGAGGGCTGTGTCCCTTCCTGACATTCTGCAGCAATACTGTGGCTGCAGAATCCTCAGTGCACCAGGACAGCACTGCTGAGGTCCCTGTAAATATATAAATGGAAGATGGGTCCATTTTGTGCAGCCCATGCTGGGATGGTCATGCTTTCTGTAGTCCAAGGGATATTACGCCTCATTCTTGGATCATTTCTACTAAAGGAACCATTTCTTCCCTGGCAGCAGGGAGGAGGGGGAAGAGTCTGCATGAGAATACTTAATGGCTTTGGCTGGATTTTATTTCAGGCTTTTAGATCTCCTCAGGGTGAATGAAACAGGTTCAATTTTAGAATTAATTTTTGGTTTTGAAATAGAGCTTTCTTCCCATTTTCCTAACACTAAAATTTAGAAGGGTCCTAAAACTGCGAGTCAAAGTCAAAGGGAAAAAAAAGCTGAAAAGAAGCATTGAATTCTGACCCCTTCCATTGCCAACATCATCCCTCCTGCCTCTTCCTTCAAGCAAGAGGAGACACACAGGATTTATTCTGAAGGCACAGACACATCATCTGTAGAGCACAGTAATAAACAAAGTGTCTAGGCTTTGGAGCTATTTATTCTGGTACAAAGACTGATAAAAGGTGTAACTAAACAATTAGCTGATTCAATTTACCCCTAATGATAACCTCAATGCGAGGAACTTCATTCCTCTACAATTAAACCCTTGTGCTCAGAGACACCACACACATCCCGTCCTGCGTAGCAGGTCACGACACACAGATAAGGACACACGGATCCTCCAGCTGGCGATATTATCTGTAAATATGGCATTTCTTTACATTATTTATTTATAGTGACAACTATTCAGTGTGTGTGTATA
This sequence comes from Corvus brachyrhynchos, assembly GCF_000691975.1. Taxonomy (NCBI): domain Eukaryota; kingdom Metazoa; phylum Chordata; class Aves; order Passeriformes; family Corvidae; genus Corvus; species Corvus brachyrhynchos. The sequence continues at coordinate 3,775,195 of NW_008236622.1, forward strand.
TATATCTATGTATATACATCTATTTAAAACATATGTCTTTGTGTATATACATAGATGTACCCACATCTACTTCCCACTGTAGCTGTGCAAGCTACATGTCTGCATTCTGCTCTGCCTCAGCTGAACTCTGCTGCAGATGAAGGAGGAAGATGTCCTGATGAGAAGGAATGAAGAGGGATGACAGCAGTTTAACTTCTATTTAATTAATCCATCATGATTGACTTCTGACGTTGCAGCAGTTGTGTTTAGTCTCTGCTGAGTGTCAGATCCAAAGACAGCTGCAGTCAGTGTTGCAAAGGAGAATGATCCAGACTGGGTGCTCCAATGGAGATGGTGCCCCACTGTTTTGGCTGTGGGGACTCCTGTGGGTGCAGAGGGTGACCTCACCGTTCTCCATGCTGGTTTCTGCCCAGCTCCAGAGTGGGAAAGCAGGGAGATAGGCTAAAGGGAAATCAGGCTGGGACACAAAATTAAAAGGAGGCTTCTCTTTGCCTCTTGATACTTGTGAAATATAAAAGTTTGAGCTGAAAGCAGGTGTAGCACTACTGGACTCAAGGAAATGCAAAATTTAAATCAAGTTGTTCCTTTGCAGTGAACAGTTTTTCTTGGCTGTACTCACACTGAGGTGGATCAGGAAATTTTTCCAATGCATTCTAGCTTCTATAGCACTGCAAGATACATCAGCTGCAGTTTAGATTTGGAAAAAAACAAATGACTGACAAAGCACTATTATTATTATGAGTTTACTTCTTCCCATGAACCAAAGTGGCATAGTTAACAGCATGCATGTTTGCCTCAGGATGCCATTTGGACTCTGACATTCCTCCTGGCTGGCTGTTACCCACAGCACACTGGGGTTTACATTTGCTTTTCTGAATCTTAGATTTCTGCAGACACCCCAGAAATGTTCTGATTCACTGTCCCTGTGGCACTTCCTGGTCAGTGAGCAGCCAACACAAGACACTTGTGGTAGAATATGGTATTTACTTTCATGAATTAATAAATTGTATAGCTGACCTAATATCTTTGAATATTGAAGTGGAATTTCAGCTTGAACATAAAATGTAAATCAATGGTTGAAGAAAATATTCCAAAATAGCACCATGGAAACCAGAGGAAATGAATTCATGTATAATTCAAACAGTTTAGCTAGGAGCAACTGTTCTATTTTAATACTACGAATGTTTCTAAATCAAAACCAGGTTCTGATGTTTGATTTCTTTTTCTTTGAGCCTGTTTTTTTTTTTGTAGATATGAATGGTAATTAAAAACAACAGTGAATTATGAAGCTATTAAAATCTGTGATTAAAAATTAAATAATGGAAGTTCTGTGATTTATGTTACTGAGCTCCTAAGGCACATTTAAAGCAAACTCACTAAGAAATTCATGCTACTTCCATGTCAGCCATTTTATTCAATACAAACCTCATTTACTGCAGAGATCTTACCAGGTTCCAGTTAATACTCAGTTAAAAATCTAGTTTATAGTATGGGTCAATATATTAACTTCTGAGCCCTATGTTATTAGTGGCCTCAGGTGGAAAACTATTTTAGAGCTTGCTAAAGATGAGTATTTTATCTCGTAGAAGGAAAGGCGATGTGTTTGGGGTGGGCTCTTCAAAGTCAGAGGTTATTTTTATGAGAAGTGGCACAGTCCATTTATGCAGCCCTTTTTGTGAGCCTGGTAGTGCCACTTGCCTGACTCTCATGGACTCAAAACTCAGTGCACATAAGAACTGATAAGATGAAGTGCCTGGTGGAGCTGGACTCGCTCTTAGGGCTGCAGAGCAATCAACACGCCCATCTTTCCTCAGCACACCATTACTATAGTTTATATATTACATATATAAACAAGGGTTAGTACTACAGTTAATGGCCTCTGCCCAACCACGTTGTTTGTTCCAGCTTGGTTTGAGGCTCCTGCCTTGGTAGCCCAGAATGTTCATGGGTTATGAACTGGATTTAACAACAGGATCTAATAGAAGGGAGTAATTAAATACCTAATTGCTGTTGCATAAGTGCTTTGAAACACTCCCATGTTTCAAATTTATGTAAACCACCTGGGAGAGAGCCCGAGGCTCACAGTGGATTTCTTCAGGTTTTAAACAAAAACTTTAGACATGAAGTTCCCACAGTGTTTCTTATTTTAATTGATGCAATTACTGTGAGAAACAATATCATTAGCCCACTTTCTGTTATTTATTTATAAAAAAATTCAGGTGCAGCACAATGATATTTTTCTTAGGCCTTGACATGATCCATCAATAAAGAAAGATTATTTAAATTACTCAGCAGCCTGGAGACAAGGGCTGTTACTACATACCATCCCACCTCAACAGGCAAGCACATAATTTTCTATACATTGATACAAATGACATGGATATTTTTTGAAATGCCATGATGTTGCAGCGGGGATTACTGCAACAAGCATATTTCAAACCAGGAGTCTCATGGAAAGCGAAGTATATATGGCCAGATTCGTGGTAGATGTTTCAGAGATGTTTATTTCTCCAGCCGCATGGCCGGGGCTCAGCTCAGGAACTCCCCCAGTCACGGGACCCGAGGGTCCTTGGCCACCCCGGGGACCACAAACCAACCAATGGGAAACAAAGGTGACCAGTGGCAGGGGGACCCCGTGCCTCCCCTCACGGCCCCTCTCCCCCAGCTCCATGGCAGGGGGGAGGGACCCCAACACCATGATGCAGAAAGAAAGAATATATTTGTTGTGGTATTTTTTTTTCTGTGAATCTAGAAAATAAGATTCAAAAAAATGCATGCTCTCTTTTGGCTATCACTGAAACCCTAAAGGACAGGTTTATAAACTGCTGGAAAGCATTCTGCATCAGAGTAATTCAATGCACAGAGGCCTTTTTCTCACCTTTAATGAATTACAAAAAAGAGAAACATAAACTCAGATTTTTGCACTGTCACTGCTCCCCACTGGGACAGACAGGCTGTAGAGATACTGATGGCATGAAGGGACCACCATTCAGCTGGCACCAAATGAACAAAACAACTACAGGAGCAGAAAACCTGCTTTATCACCTACAACCTTCTCCCTCACCCACCACAAAACAACAACTCCAAAGGACTGGCTTCTCTGGCATGGGTTGCAAATTATCACTGTCACAATTACTTTACTCCCTTTTCCTTCTTTACACTTTAAAAACAAAATGAGATCAGTCTGCAAGCAGATAATGAAACCTAGATGAGGAGATGGCCTCACAGAGAATAGAATGTGTACCCATGCTGATGTTGTAGGGATTGAAATTTATTATACTTTATGAGGCATAATCACTACATGTCTCTCTCATCAAGGAATATTTTATCTCAGAGTGCTGTGCAGCTGATGTCTTGAGGTTTTCACATAAACATCTATTAAAAGGAGAAGCTAACAGGTCAAACTGCACTTTACTGCAGAAGAGAAAGCATCAAGGTTCAACAATAAATTTGAGGATATATACTGAGCCAGGCAAGAAATTGGTGAAAATCAAAGTCAGATCAAGATAAAAAAAGAGAACCATGGCTTACTCCATGTATCTTCTAGCTCACATGTCATCCAGCTCCTGTCCACGGGCACCTTGAGATGGGGAAATAAGGTTTGTTAACACAGAGGAGTGGCTGGAGTTTTTAAAATAAAGAATCATTTGTTGTAAAGCACTGCTACCCTTCCTTTAACAAAGCACTCACTTTGCTGTGGCTGCTGCTTACTACATGAAAGATAATCCACCCATTACTCTGTTTACCTGTTCATCAAACTTCTCATCCAGCTGGTGTTTCATCTACAAGCAGTTTGAAGCAAGCATGACATCTTTGGATCATGTACTTTGAAAAGATCCCATTGCTGTGAAGTCCAGGTGCCCAAAGGAAATGTTTATGCTAAAATAAAATGTAGTGACAAAACATAGGTATGCGGTTACAAAATGTTAAGGATAAATGCAACAGTCTGAACTGTTTCCTTCTGACTTCCTGGCTTTGATGGTCCTGACTGCACCAATCTCTGGGAGATTGCTTGGCTGGAACTGAGAGCTGACCCAGAGCAAGTCACCAGTAGCTCTGTAGGGGTCTGCCCTGCATAGATTCAAGATACTGAAACAATAGATAACCCTTTTATTTTATTTTCTTTAAGTCAGAGTCTTGGACATTCAAAATCTCAAGCTGCTGCATTAAAGTCCTGCTATAGGATTTGCCTAGATATATCCTTAATTATAGTACCTTACTGACTCCACATTGATGCAGCTTCCTGAATGCATTTGCACTGACAAATTGGAGTTGTAACAGATATCCTGGAATGTGGGAAGTTAAAAAAAAAAAGGCAGTAGGGAGGCAACATGTAAGCAGAGGAATATCTCTTTTATAATGCGTGTAGTGCTTGGAGTTTTAGCCCAGAGAGGCAGAGTGATGGAGCAGGAGATGGAGAGATCAATACTTCTTTACATTGTCTACTAGATGCTGAATCTGTCAGGAGGTGACCAAACCATAGCTAGAAAAGAAAAGGCAATATTCTCATAGTTATGCTTACCTAAAAGGATTGTGAATACTAAGATAGGAATTAAAAATGCTCCCAAAAAATATATTGTTGAAAGTCTGAAGCCTGCACCAACCCTGAGGATACATGGTATTGCTTTTATTGTTATTTCTAATAATATTACTGGAGAAGTAAAGACTCTAAAATGATACTAATGAGAAATAATAGCAGAGGTTGTAGGTCCAGAGGTACTGCTCTCATATAGGGTTTGTGCTGCACAGCTAAAAAAGCACCAGAAGTTTTTCTAAAAGCATTGATTTGATTATTGTTTCATTTTGCTCGCAATAACATACCTTTCTGGTTTTTTAAAGAATATTTTTTTCCTCTTGTTAATTCTCCTAGTTTTCCTGTCCTCACCTCTTGTTTATCGACAGGTTTTGCTCTAATCTAATTCAACTGAGCTGCTCTGTGTCCACTCATACCCTCAATTACCTTGCATGACATGCCCTTGGTAGCAAAGCATCTTTGCCTACTACAACTCTACTGCTGCACTTTCTTTGCCTGACACTGCCATAGTTTGCTTTCTGCTTAAAGTATCAGTTCAGTTCTTCACCTGAGCAAACCTTAATGGATTTAGTGATAGTCTGCTCCTCTCCAGGCATGTGAGACCTGCTGAAGTAAGGCTTGATAACATTCCCTTGGTTTTTTTCATAGTGTCTGAGCAGAAATACAGCACAGGGATAGAGGATCATGCATTTGCTCAAAAATAATTCCTGATAAAGTTAAGGAAAATTTATTGCCTTTCATTTATAAATGGAGGTTCTGTTGTCCTGACTTCGGGAGCGTTCATGTCCCACACAAGTTACTCTACTGTTGTGACTTTCAGTAGCAGCAAACTGACTTTGTGCTGAGAGACACTGAGATTATCAGGTAGATGCTGCTGGATAACTGGAAATTCTGTGAAATGCTGGCCACACTGTGCAAATCTTTCTAAATCACGTTCACATTAACCTTAACACTACCTGTAGCAACATCCTGCTGATCTGGGCTTCAACAGCTCCTGTACAGGTGTTTTTGCAGACTGCTTTCTCTAACCTGACTGTTAATAGTTACAGAGTGGGAATATTTGTCAGGTTACCAACTCTTTTGACAATCTGGATAAGAAACAGTATTATAAATAAGGCAGCTTCCATGATTAAGTATCCAGATTATACAGTCCTTATTCAGCCAAATCTTTATAACCAGTGAGTAAACATATTCCATAAGAAAACCTGGCTGAGGAAGCATTGCAAAGCTAGGTCAAGCAGCTCCACTCTGAAGGGTACTTCATGATGAGGAACATTGTAGCAACCCTCTCAAAAAGCTATAGTTGTCTAGATGTCAATTTATCAGCTAGTGCCACTCTTTGTTTTTATTATAGCTACAGATATAGCTGTCTAATACCTAAGGGTAGCCTATAAAACTTATATTTTTTGAAGGTAAGACTTGTAGAACTTATTCATACATGGTAAAGACTAATTCGAATACAGTTCATGGGTGTTTTGTTGTGTTGGACATGACCATTAAAATAGCATGTATGTCATCAATACCCAAGTTAGTAAAATGCAGCAAGGGAGAGAAAAGAAAATCAATTTCTAGAACTTTGAGAGTGGCTTGTGCTCTGCTTCCCTCCTGAGATTTTCAGCCTCTCAAAGAGCTAGTTTAACACCCTGCAGGTCCTGTCTTCTCCTTAATGGAAATGCTTCAGTCACATTTTATGTTCCCTTTGAAAAATCAGACATCTTTAAGAATACTATCTCTGAAAATATAGAAAACTCTATTTCGCTATTCAGTACTTTGTGGAGATTAATAATCCAGTTAATACAAGTGCCTGTAGCTATTCCTGTCAGACAGGATCATTTTAATCCTCTCTCTGAATCCCCTGTATTTAGCTAGTTAGTTGTGGTAAGCATGAATTCCAACAGAAATATCACTCACAGCACTCAGTATTTTCAGGTGTGTTGTATTCTTGTTAGAGTCTATGGGACCTGTGTGACAGCATTAGTACCTAAACTGCCATGCTAAGACATTGCAAAACAAACCTCCAATTAGCTTGAGGAAAAATAGAGTAACAGATCTTCTCTAGGGTAGATACATTTGCTTCATATCTAAGAAAGGCATGCTTCAGTTATCTTACCAGGGCTTAACAGCTCTGTCCCTGGCTCAAATTTGTTGTTGACATTGTAGCCATAACAGGGCAGAGGATGACCTGTTGTTCATACAGGAGAAGGAAAAGGAGTTAATTTTGTTATGGAGAACACAATGTACCACAGGTATGGTACAAATATGTAGCATTTAGCTCACAAATTTGCTGAGCTATCACCTATTCCAACTGAGCATTCAAGGCTGCTACCTGAGAGGTCTCTGAGAAAATTTAATAGTATGAGAGGAAAAAAGAGTATGCAGGACCTCATGGTTTGTTTTGTAAGAATGAAAAAGAGGAAGAGGAATTCAGCTCAGAGTAAAGCCCTTGTTTGCAGACCTGTTAGGGAGCACATCTGACTGTGGCTGAGCACTGCTCCGTATCCCAAGGGTGCGAACATTGATCCTGTCCACTTGTAAGGCAATTTCACACACACACAGAAACCTGCTGGTAACAGCACCTTAACACTGGCTTCACCCTGGCTGCAAGGGTGATCTTCCACAGGCACCCCAATCACCCAGCAACAGGAGCAACGGGACAGGGCTGCTTTTATAGACACTAAAAGATAACACAGCACAGGCTTTACATTAGCTAGCAACAAAATTGTTTTACTCATTTATCTTCTGCTCTTTTTTTACCTTCTTACAGTGAACTGAATTCTAATTCCAGTTTTCATTCAAATTGCTTTTAGATTCAGCATTTTGAAATGCTCTTCTGTGTTCAGCACTGCCCTCCTACCTAAGCAGCCATTCCCCACCTCCCCTGTGTCTCTAATGTTTAGAGCAAGCAAGAATGTCCTCTCTTAGCCTCTCTTGTAGCAGACTACACAAGCTAAGCTAAGCTTTGTGCCAAATCAGCTCTCCCTCTCCAGGTGATCTCAGAAACACTGTTCTTCACCTGTTTCAGTTTATACCCACTGAATTTGTTCTCTAACATGAATTGTCAGAAATGCATGGTGAACACCAGTATATCTGAAGGGGTTTGAATCACAGAACAACAGGTTAGAAGGGACCTCAAGGATCATCTGGTCCAACCTTTCTTGGGAGAAGCACTGTCTAGACAAGATGGTCCAGCAGCCAGTCAAGGCAAATCTTAGAAGTGTCCAGTGTTGGGGGATCTGTCATTTCCCTGGGGAGATTATTCCAAGAGTTAATTGTTCTCACGGTGAAAAATTTTCCTTACATCTCCAGCTTTGTAGTCACTTTTTAAATATAGGAACATGGTGCACACAAATAGTTCCCTATCCCTGGTATCCTTCCCCATGTCATGTTCAGAAATGCTGAAAGGTAAATACAGATGTTTGGAGGAATCTGAAAGATATACTGACTATCTCAGCATATATCAACCTGATGCTAAAGAGTGTCTGGAAGAAAGGCTGTGAGAGAAAATTGCCTTAGAAATGCTGACCAAAATCCTTGTCTACTGTTCCCTCTCTACACTGCAGATTTATATCAGGTTTTATATTGCCACTGGATTTACAGGGCCAGGATCTTGCACAGAACCAGATGATTGTTGTGGGTTCCAACCCAAACCATTTTGTGATTCTATGATACAATATTGGGTGGGGTTTAAATTATAAATACAGATGTAGCACCAAAATTTATGTCAAAGCTCTCTTCTCTGTAACTGAAGGGCTTGGATTAACCCTTTACTTCTGCTGCTCCCTGCTCTGCCAGACACATATGGGCTCTGTGCAGGAAGGTGTAGTACTCAGTCCTCATATAATTGACAGCAAACATAAATATCAAAATAAGTTTTAAAATATTTTCTAGGTAGCTCTTGCATTCTCTCCCTTGCACAACACCTACTGAGCTGTGACCAACAGCCACGCTAGAGAAACTGTATTTTAAAATTTCTTTTACCAGCGTGTCTAACAGTTTGACTGCAGAGCCTCAGCCCCTATAACTAGTATCTCTGCTGTCACTTCAGTGATTTGGAAAGGACTTTTACCTGCTGCAAAGCTAGATTTGTTACATGATGACTTGAAAAAAATCTGAATTTTTATTTCAATGTTTATGTAAAATTATCTTTTAAAATTCACATATCACACAACAAAAGACAGCAAGAACAGAAAAGGAAATGCATAATTTCTTTAGAAATAAACAAAACTTTTAAAATTAGCATTACTGTCAAGAAAATTGTTTTTCTGTGGCAGTAAGTACTCCTTCTTTCCCTAGAAGGTACTCTTAAAGTCCTGTGTTATGGTTATTGCATTTCCCTTTCCACTTTCTCAGCTGCTCAATATCCAGAACATCATGAGATATAGGCATCCTGCAAAATGGCTGTTGCTGTGGACACCTCATATATTTAATTGAGGAAAAAATAGCTGAATAAGCTTTCATTTACAAACCAACAAAAGCTGCTTTGACAGCCTTAACTTGAGGATAGCTTTCTTTTCTTCTGCTTTCTTTATACCTCCTATTTCAGTTTTGTTATCTATTCACAAAACAAATGTTTCCACTTAATTTTCTATCCTGTTTCTTTCTGTATTTGAACAGGAAATGTTTTTAGGAAATCCAGAACGAGGACTTAACACTTGAGATGGGAATGGTGGCCATTCTGTATTTCTTTTTACAGTAGTACTAATGTTCGAATGGGCTCATTTTGTGCTTTGACCAGGATAAATCAGTACCCTGAGCACACATATTATGCAATATTATGACTGCAAAAAAAAGTCTATATATCTCAGCTGTGAGCAATTATTCTCCCTTGCAAATGCCTTCAGTGTCTAGGGCCCAACTGACGAGTTTGAGATAAGTGAATGTACTGCTTTTTAAAGATACCCCAAACAACTATTTCTCATTTACACATAGATGAGATAGAACAGCTGGGTTGAAGTTAAATGGGGTTCTTTAAAAGTCTCAGCTCCAGCCTATTTGTCTTTGGGGCAGAGAAGTCTGTGCACATTTAACTTTTTCGAGAGCAGTTGTGCAAATCAACCAGAACCATCACCTTTGTTTACACTTTAATGAGTTTAAATTCTTTTTAAACCTGAGCTGATCCAACCCTCTCATTTGCATTCTTTCTTCCAGAAAAGCTCCATATCTTCCCTAAGTAGTCTCTAGAAACCAAAACAATGTTTCTTGCAGAGATTTCAGAAGAAATTCTGTTTCCTGGCAACCTCTACACATGAGGATAGGCAGAGTTCTGCTTCTCCCCTAACCAGCATTGTTCCCTCCTAGAACAGCTGATAATTGCAGCACATCTGGGGCAGGAGAAAAACTTCAGCAGAGTTCTGGTCTGGACTGTAAACCCCCCAACATGGCACATGGCAAGTTAATCCAGCCCTGACTTAGCCTCTGGATAGATGGCTAATAGGGTAAAGTCATGGCTCAGCCATATGGTGGAGCCTATTTGCCATATGTTCTAACATATGCTTTAATACTGCTCATAAATTTCCTTAATAAATTAATGAAAAATTAAAGGGATACCCTGCTATATCTAAACACAGATTTGATCAGTGGATTGGCTGTTTTGCCTCACTGCTATTTTCAGTTCCTGGATAATTTTATTCCAAAACTATCAGTAATTCTAAAGAATAAAATAGCAGTATTTGTACAACCATGTAAATCTGAGATCACTGAATTTGAGTGTACTTACAAATACTCAAATACACCTAAAAGGAATTCACAGGTGTCACAGAAGTGGAATATTCACTTGGCAGTTCCTGAATGCCTGAGAGACTTCTAATGTTTGTTCAGTTCCTCTGTGATCTCTTTATTTGACTTTGAATGATCTGTTTAGTTGCTTAACATTTAATAGAGTAAAAATTCTATGAATTCTATGAAAATTCTATGAATTTTTACTAATATACATTGTATCAGAGGATGGTTCATATCTTTTAAAAGGGATTTTGTGTCTTGGAAACAATCAAATTTCTAGATGAAGTCAATGACAATTCCAGAACTGGTTCCTCAAGGTAGAGGAAGCCACAGCAAGTACTGAAATCAATAGAGAGCCCTAGAAGCAATTGTGAGGATGTAGAAGAGATGTTGAAAGCCTTTACTTGGCTTTACTCATTAAGAACTCTGTAACTTAGTGAATTTGCAGGTTGCTTTGGTGCTGTATCAATGACAATAAAGTTTTAAATTCCTAGAAAATGAGTATCAATGTATCCTGATAGCTGCACCCTTGGAGTGACTGTAATGATTAAAAAAACATTGACTTATCCACCAAAATCTGGTCCTTACATGAGACAATCAGTCTGGGAAAGGGAAAAAAGGTCGCAACATGGGAACTTGACCGAGGAAAACCAGGCTTGAGGGATACCACATGCTGAGACTCCCCAGTCACAAAAAATATTCACAGAATGGAACTGTGCTTACCTGTTTTCCAGGGATTTTGAGAGCTGCATACATTCACTGTGCATTCACACTGTTGTGTTGAATATTCCATTAGATTCTGCTGTATTCCCTCTTGATGGGCTGGAAAGCGTGGTTCCTTTTCATTGTTCTGTGTTTGTGGTTTTTTCAAAAGCAATCCACAACTCAAACAAGTGGGAATAATGCCTCCTACTGTACCGTCATGGGAACTGTTGATGCACATAGACAAGCATTAGCATAAAGGATAATAAATATAAATAAACTGTGAATTGAATAAAAGGCATACATCAGCTATTCTGCATGGATCTCATGAGCAGCTTCATTTATCTTTCATGAAGGGTCCCTGGTGTCCAAGTAGGTTCATCCATATCCACGAGAGCTTGAACCACGTTGTGCAAATACTGAAGGTTCATGCTGTGGTTCTCCTGTGATTCCCCAGAGCAGAGACACTCCGAGTGAGGCTGTGTAAAAAAGAAAGTTTAAAAGTAAGTCTGACTTCTAGTAGTGTTTCAGGTAGATTTATGGGGTGGGGAAAATGTTGTTGGGTTTTTTTTTTTATTTTTATCAGATTAAACCCAAGAAATTAAATTCTCTAAATCTATTATAGTATTATGGTATCACTTTCGACAAACATAAATTTTTTTAGCAAGAGTAATCCTTTTTGTTTGATAACTTGTCAATTCTAGGGAATCTGAGGGAAAAGAATGAATAATATTTGGGTAGTTTACCCCCTGAATGTAATCTGCAGTTTTGTAGAAAAAGAGAATAAATAGAGACTGTATGTTCTGCTGCTCAAATTCTTCTCCATGGTCTTCACTTTGCCCTTACCCTGGGCTCTGGGCAGTTGGCTCAGGGAGACAGATGCTGAGCTGGCATTTCCTCCACCTAAAACTTGATTTTGATTTGCTTTTTAAAATATGCATACCAAAAACTGTACAAACTACAAAAAAGAAAAGGCAACTAGAAATTCTCAGCTTCAAATAACAATGTTAATTTTTAATTAAGACAAATATTTATGATCTAGCAGACAGTTTTAGAGAACTGAAGTTACAGATCTATTTCTGGATTCCTATTTTAGGTCTCAATGCCAGATATTAAGTACTTTGCTTTGTTTGCTCAATTTAGATAGTCTTGCTGGCTTCAAATGAGCCTGCTCCTATGTTTAAATCCCTGGATGAATAAGCCCCTCAATCTGGCCATATTAAAAAAATTGCATTATGTATAAGGAAACTCCCAGGACTTTTACTGATATCTCTTGTGGAAATATTTGAGTTATCTCAATGTCGATAAGACCAACAGCTTAAAACCTGTGAAAGACACAAAGCTTTACAGAGCAACCAAAGTTAATTTAAACTGCAAATACGATAATAAGCTGGAATAAGAGTTCCAAAAGATTATTTATCGATATAAGTCTTAGGCATCTTTGATTTTCCTGTAAATTTGAAACTGATATCTGCATTAATAGTTTTGCAGTATTTTATGTCACCAGAATAAATTAGTTTTAATGAACTGACACTGTTTTCAAAAGGCCTTTGGCAATGTGCAAGCAGACATTTTGTGCAGACTTTTAGCATTTTTCTTTTTTAATTTATGTTTTTTAAGATATCATGAGTTGTCTGCACCGTGCCATGAATTGTAGGGTTTGGCTACACTGTTAATCTGGAAGCCATCCATTTCATCTATCTGTGGTATGGGGCAAAAAGCCATTCATGAAAGCCCTAGAATAATTTTTATCTGATGTCAATGAGGACAGCTTAGTTTTAGAAAAAATGTTCCATTTTATAAGAGGCCTGGCCCAACAAAGCATGAGAACATAAGCCATGTTTTTGTTCAGCTTTACATAGTTCCACTTATTTCAGTCCTTTGACAAGAAACTGAGTGACAATTATTACACATATTATAATTGCAGAAACTCAATTTCCTTTACTCCTTAAAAGCTGAAAAAAAGCTATTCTAAATCAAAGGATTTTACTCTTGGGCTTGTCAAAACTTCATGAATAATACAGATTCACAGAAGTCCTGTTTGAAAATGTCACAGTCTTCTTATCATCACTGAGTTTTAGAACTGGAATTTATTATTCTTACTTTATTGTATTTTTTTCTTTCTTAGAAGAGTAAGGGGTAAGGAAACGGTGTTTACACCTGATTAGGTTTTCCTTGGTTTTGGTATCACGTCCTTATCACAGTGTCTAGATGCTCAGTAAATGATGTATTTACCCTGTGTGCAGAAGAGCACAAATGTATTGCCCCAATCCAGGCCCTGAACACACCCTGTGTTTGGATAAAGGCACGAGCTCCCAGGTGCTGCTTCTATCAGCCCCTGCAATGGAAACTGTTCACCCCAAATTAACCTGTTTTGCTCAGGAAGTGACTTGGATAATAAGGCTCAGGAGCAGACACAGAGAACACAGCATCAACCCTGGGACTATTTGCTGCTACAGGAATTAAAACAAGGTGAATTCAGCATGATGTTTCACAAAGATCCAGATTTACCCCACTGCCTCCAATGCAGAGTTCTAACAGCATTACCTGCTAAAAAATCCCCAAACCAACAAACCAATAGCAGCAATAATACTTCATTCAATTAAGATAGCTCCTGCCCTTTTCTTGCTGGAATTTCCTCCTCTTCATCTGATTTTCATTGAATTGCATTTAAAAATAACAAAGTCTAGATAACAGAGAGACATATACATATCTTCAAAAGAAATTATTTATAGTGACCCCCTGAAGATTACACCAACATTATATATTCCTTCTATACATAGCACCATGTGTTTCTTGCTCTGTATTTTCCTAGTGTTATTTTTCAGTAGAGAATGTGTTCAAGATATAGGCAAGAATTCAGAAATCCATATTTAGAAATGTATAGCCAAAGCCTTCATATTTTCTTGAAGCTGTATGGCTTAATAGTATCTCTGTAGGTGGAATATTAATGTTTTCAAATAAATTAATTCATAAAAAGACCAGTGACTTAAAAAAACCCAAAACATACAGACCTGCATCATCAAACTATATATTGCCATATTAATGTTCAACTGTGCAACAGAGCTGGGTGATGAGCTGTAAACCCATGAGGAATGATAGCTAGAAATGTGCTTCAGCTTCAGTTTCCATTATTCTTGGCTTTAATATGTGTGTGTGGTTGGGGTTTAGGCTCATTTCTATTCCCCTTGTTTCGAGAGAGAGTCAGAACAGTAGGAAAAGCAAACAAATAGTTTAAACTGTAGCATTCAAAAATTGCTATGAAATAAAATCCACATATTAAGACCAAAATGGGAAAGGCTCATTTTTTTTTGGTATGCTATCTTCTACTGGGTTTCATTTTTCCAAAAGAAGAAAACTCATAAAGAAATGAACTACAGAACTACGTTCGGGCTTGAAAACTATTACAGAACTTTGAGCTGCATATACTTATGGCATAGAGTGGAATAGAGCATCAAGGATGTAATCATAGCTATTTAATATGATCAACATCTTTTGACTGAATTCAAGGGAAAGCCAGCTACCAAAATAAGGTATTGTATCACCAAAAGTCTAATCTAACCCATCTTTCCTTGTTTGCAAACTCTGCCATTACATACGTTTTTTAAACACAATTTTCTAAGGCTGGATATCTGTTTAAGGTCAAGGATACCACTTCTGCTAACTGAACATTTCAAAATATGTAACAAGTAGATTTTCTTGCAGTGCCTGGCCTTGGAATGGGGCAATTTATTAGCATTTCTTTTCACTAGACAATTAACTGAAGCCAGATAATTGAGTTATTTCTCTTCAGTAAGGTTAACTTCAGTAAAAGACCATACAGTGAAGTAACACAAAGGTGGTACTTATTATGGTATAATAATGGTAATTATTTATGTCTCTTGTGACTATTCAAGTGCTACATCTCTATACTCTAGTAAAATTGCTATTATATACTCTTTAATTGTTAGAGGAATGGCCAGTGCTTTATGGAAATGATAGAAGAGGAGCAGTAGGAGACGGAGGAGGGTTAAAGACATTAAATTAGTGTCTGTCTTTGGCTAGTCATGGGAACAACTGATGGTGCTGATTCAGGATCCATCATGCCCCATAGCAGCCACTTCACAAGGAAAATGTCACCACAGCACTTACATTAATGGCTTTTGAGCACAGAAAGACCTCAGTTAGGAGGCTCTGAAACATCACTCAAGGTAACCTGTCAGTAAAGAGAAATTCATACTACCAAACTACTACAATTTTGTATCTCCAAAGGTGCTTCCAATACTTTCAGTACTCTATTCATTTGGTTTTGTTATTGGTACATCTGCTGCATGGTTTTCATTGATTTCTCATGAAAATGTTCCTTTTGAGGCAGTTGTATTCTATCACAACTCAGGAACAATGGACCACAGCAGCACGTTGAATCTCAATCTCCAAAACAGTGGAAAAGAACAAATTAACAAAAATAGGCTCCATCTACCTCTTACCCCTACAATTCTGTAAACTACCAAACATAAGCCATTGTTGACTTTTGCTAACATCAGTGTGGAATCCTAATGAGTAAAATCTAAGTGAGATAAAATGGAGTTACATATTTACCATTGGGGCAATAATTTCCAGTAGCAGTTTGGCAGCCATGTGTGTAATGCAGAATACTTCTGCAATAGAAAAAAGCACTACAATCTTTTCTTTAGCTGCAGTAAGATTTGACTGGAGCTGTAAAAGCTTCAGGAGAAGAGGAGAACCTCTAAGTTTGAAGAGTAGAGAAGCTTGTAAACATGTATTACTAATACAAGGTGGTTGACAGCCCTGTGTGAGGTTTCTATAGAAGAGTGCCAAGACAGTATATATTAAAGAGAAATCTGATGGTTCCAATGAGTCTTTTGTTCCTTTCACTGCTCTCCTATTCCAGTTAAAATACATAGCAACATAGTACTCAACCTTGATCTGAGCTCTGCACAACTGAGATTTATTAGGACAATAATCAGCACAGCCCTCTGGCTGTGATTTCAATAACAATGACCCTATTTGAAAAGTTGTTTATATTCCTCAAGTTTGTATCTGAAACACAGCCGGTTTTCAAGGTGCCCCTGTTCCCCTCAGTACTCAAGCCTCTTGACTAGTCACGTGGAATAGCTGTCATGGAAAGAAATCCTTTGACATCAGAAACATGAAATATGTGCTTCTGGGATGTGAAGGAATATGCCTCAACTCTCTACTCACTCCTGCATTTCAAGGTTGCTTTGCATACTTCACAGCAGCTTTCTCTGCCCAAGTCTGGCTATTACTTCAAGGACTGGGCCAGTCAAAATACCTTAGCACTGACCTGTATTGAAAACTTGATCCTTTCCTCTCTTTAAAAATTGCTTAAAAGTCTCTATAAATGCACTTGCTGTTCACAATTGCCCCAGAAAAATCTTTTAAGGAGTTTTCAGTTTCTTAAATGTTTATCCAGCCACTCTTCAGATGGTTGGCTCGTTGGCCTGTTACTTTAATTGACTTAGGTGGATGTGCAGCTATTTTAGCTCGAGGATGCTGAGTGGACAGCTTATGTGTTTAAGGCAGACAGTCAGCTACATTTCTATCCCTTGGTTTCCCGAGGCTAAGGAAATAGGTTAATGGGATAGAAATACACACTGGGTGTAGGATAAGGACTATTTTTACTTGCAACCTGCCGTATTATTAACACATTTTAAACATGGAGACACCACTTTTGATTTGACACACAAGATGGCTTGGAAATGAGTTAAAATTGTCACTGTTATTCTCTGTTTCTTTTTTAAAGCTGTATTTTGTTTGAGTAGAAGTGGCAGTTCTGGTCAAGCTGAGAGGCCCAGTATGCATCCCTTAAAAATGTCAAACAAAACATTTTGTGAATCCTATCTATAGTGGAAAATAAGAGTATAAAAACAAAAGCAGTATAATATAACCAGAAGCTGATTAGTCCATCTTTAATTCTCTAAAATAAAATAAATTTCTACACCTTTCTTATAACACAAAAGGTTCTGAATGTCGTTGTACGACATTACTTCTTGCAAAACATTACGATTTTACAGTCTATTATAAACTTGATTGATTTGGTTTTTTGGTCTTTGTTGTCTGGGTTTTTTTCCCAGAAATGCAGATATTGCACATTAAAAGAGAAACTTTTAATATAATAAGGTTTATTCAGCACATATCTTTTCTTCCTGCTGTCAGCTGGAATTGACTGTCACAGGAAAGCATCAAGAAAACAATGTGCTCTATACAGACTTCTAAATTTGGAAAATCTGCATCCTTCCTTCAGCACAGGGCTCTGAGTGTTAGTAATTCAGACAGGAAGGTATCATGACAACTCTGCACGCTCTTCTGAAACAACCTGTTCTCTCATCCTCTTCACACACACACAGGACATTCTAATCCCTCACTTACCTGCGATACCCTCTTGTTTGTCTTTCGTTCCATCTCCTCTGGACTCTCAAGAGCCTATTACTCATTTAATAGACAGGGATCAGTGGGCTTTGTATAAAATGGAAGCAACAGTGGATTAGTAAAAATATTAATTCTTTGGGTGGAATCAACAGTGCTATTTAGTAGAAGCCCTTCACTACTAAATGCTGGGCGTGTCAGGGGCAGCATCCATTTCTGTACATCTGCTGCAAGGTATAGTGCCTTCAGTCATCTTAATTCTCATCCCTTCCCCTCCTGCTGTGCAGAAGAGTGATTATCCACTAAAATCTGAAACCTGGATGTGAAATAACTCAGAAGTACTGCACTGATTGGTGGTTAGTGCTGCTGCAGCCTCCATCCAAGGCATTGCCACCATCAACATATGTTAGGTGTCAGAGCTGTCAAATGCTCTATCTAGAATCCTCTTGTTCTGAGGCATTGCATGCAAGTCTCTATAGTGATACCCAAGCTGGTGCAGAAAAGGCCTTGACAGTGTGCTAGCCCTGTTCTACACAAAACACTGGGCTTTTATCAACACTTCTAATCATAAATCCAGAACCATCACAAGCCACGAAGGAAAAAGTTAACTCAATCCCAGCCACTCCCAGTACACTCAAACTGTGGGGCTTTTATAATGGCTGCTCAAATACAACATTTTTCCTCTTTAGAGGAAGGCCAGAATCACTTCTTCTGCTATAGCAATGTATATATATTGAAATCCTTTTCAATAAATCCAAACCACTGCTATGGCTCAATTTCAAAGTTAAAGAGTAAGTGGAGTTAATTTTCTCTAGGGACATAAAAATACTAGTAGTTTATAAGCAGAGGCTTCCCCAGAACATCTTCCAAAGAAGGAGTATGAAGGATAAAGTGAGCAATAGTTGCAGTTGGATGAATTCATGTAGATAAATTTCCTGCAGTTTTCAGAAAAAATTGAATTAAGGAAGACAAGCTGCCATCCCACACCAGGAGACTTGCAGGGGGAAGTTTTTACACAAACAGATTTGTGCAATCACAGGGCCCCCACCTGTTTTTGTCCTTCTACCCGCTTTAGCCTCTACTTACAGCCTCCAGCCCCCTTGGATTACTGGTTTATTTCCAGCATCCTGGCCTTCTGAGGCTGCTTTTGGCCTCTACTTTTTTCCTGTCTCTGACCCACTATTGTCCACCGCCTCTGTTCAGCCTCAATTTTATTCTGGACTACAATGACCTTTGGGTCTATCAAACCCTTTTGTCTCTACTCTTTTTAGCCTCACACAAATTTTCAGCCTGCTACGCCTTCCAACTGCTACACGTTTTCTGGCCTTGCCTCTTTCTCCCAGCCTCTATTTTATTTTGGGCCTCCTTTCAGACCTGTTTTCTTTGCCAGCACAAAATGTCAACAATTTGAAAGTGGGACACAGACCATTTTTCCTTTTTGAGCACTAATTTGTATAGCCAAGGGCAACTGCAGTCCACTTTAAAAAATGGTTTGTTCTCCCAAGACAAAGTGAAAAAGGCAGATAGCAGATATAAACTGGATTTCTCATTTCACTTCTCCCTCAGAAGAATCGTAAAGCAGTTCGTCACTAGGCCAAATTCTGCTGTTTTGAATTAAGAATTTGTGTTTATCTAAATGAGAATGCTATGTACTAAAGACTGTGAGATTTAGTCTTATTTGTTATCTATTTTTCTCTCTCATCCCTAGTGCTGTGAAATTTTTGTTGGAATAAATTTGTTGATGAATCAGCGATTTGTAATATATAAATCTGGAAAGTTTTGATGAAGGAAATTTTAAAGACTAATTTTACACCAATGAAGTCAAAGGAAATTTTGTTATTAATAACAACCAGTGAAAGAGCAAGGCAAAAGCTGTCTTTTAGACATGCAGGCCTTTGACAAATATTTCAGATAAGATACCAGAGACATTCTTTCTCCCTTAAAGACTTTTGAATGAGTAGCACTTACTAGAAATGCTTGACTGGGTTGGAAGTATTTGATCATTGCTCCAGCATTTATAAAAGTTTTATTACTTAAGAGAAAGAACTTTCCTTCTAATTTACTTTTCCCATTGACATGCAGGAGAACTTAGGGGATTGATGTTTCCAAAAGCCCTGCAAAAATTGCTGTGTGCAATGTCCCAGCACCCTCTCTGTATAAAAGAAACTTGAGCAGAAATGACAGGAGCTGGCAAGGAGTGTAACAGGGCCCTTTCCTCCTTGCTTCATCCACTTCCCCAACAGCAGGGACCCTCACATGCCACCTGATGCTACTTCTCTTCAAATATATTCTTTAAAGATTTTGAACCATTTCTCACTGCTCCATAGACAGAAACCATCAAACACAGAGGTCTAAGTGCTTGAGAGTCTCATCACAGCCCCATCAGACTCTGCTGACACCACTGGAAGACTTCCCCAGGCTCCACCTTGCATGCTCTAAATTGTAATGCCCATGAGGCAGAAGTACACTGAACTTCCCCAGCCCCTTTTTCAAAGCAGCCAGGTTACTCTTCATTCATTTGTTTGGCATTTTGGGGGATTTAGCTGGTCTCTCTCAGCACTGCAATTAGCTCATCAGGTATTTTGGGGCATGGTGGCTGCTTTACTGCAAAATCTGCAAGGTGCTTATCACAACAGGAGCCTGGTGCAGAGGTAGGCAAAGCTCTATAGAGAAGAGGCACCAGGCCCTGAGGAAAGGTGTTGGCTTTACAAACAAATTCTAGGTGGAATATAGCCTGTCATTTTTACCCTGCTGAATTCAGAATGAAAGGAGAAATGCATCCTCAATTCAGACTTGACATTAAGGTAAGTATTTATGCCTGCTGAGGGAGGCACAGATGAAATGTCTTTGAAAATCTGTCATAGGAGGCTAAGGCTGGAAAAGAAGATGGCATGGGTGCAGTAATGGGACACCAAAGAATTCATCTGCACACAGTAGCGTTTGGAAATAACAAAGCATGCTGTAAATGTCTTGATATGAAGAAAGTGTCCCTTTTTTAATGGAAAAATAGAATGTAATACTCTACTGGTATATTGTGGTGGTGTTACTGTAATTTTTTAAAATCTAAACATCCATTATTATCAGAATTCATCATATTTTTTTCTTATTTACCTTAGTAAACTAAACAGGATCAATATGTAGAAATAAATCCACATCTCATTTTCTACAGAGTAGAGCTGTGAATTAAGGAAAGATTGGCTATAAGAAATACTAGTCTTGATGCAGAAAGGCAAGAAAATTTTAAAATCTTCTAGCTCACCTTTTTTTTTCAGCCTTTTATATATATATATATATATATATATATATACAGCAGTATCATTCTTCTGTTGCCTTTAGATTTCTGCTTTCAGTGTAAAATCTCTTTCCATGCTGTGTCTTTCTTGCCTCTCAGTCTGGATGTCATAGAAAAAATGTAATGAATAATAGCAACTTTGATAGGGATGCTAAGTTATATTCCTCATCCATAAGCCAATCTCTAATGATTACAGACAAATGACATAATTGGGGATAATGAAATCTTTTAAAAGATTTTCTGCAGAAAAAAATCTTTTCTGACAGTCACTATGAATTTCTTTTTTCTGAGAGTGACCAAGTAGGACTAAAGCATCCCAACAACAGAACAGGGGGCAATAGACACAAACTGAACACAGAAAGTTCCATCTGAATATGAGAAAAACCTCTTTACTTTGAGGGTGACAGAGCAGTAGAACAGGCTGCCCAGAGAGACTGTGGAGTCTCCTTCTCTGGAGATACTCAAAACCTGCCTGGATGTGATCCTGTGTAAACTGCTCTAGGTGAACCTGGTTTAGCAGGGGGCTGCTAAACTAGAGGAGATCCAGAGGTCTGCAGACTCTGGAGCCAGTCTTTGATTTTGTGATTCTGGGATCTCTGCTTTTATCAACTATAGCCATGTGTTCCTATGATATTCCTTATCAGTTGGCCAATGGCGCAAATTTATGAGAGACAGAAGAAGAGAAGATTTATGAGAGAGAGAAGACAGAGAAGACAGAGAAGACAGAACAGAAAAGCAGGCAAAGAAAAACAAACAAAAGATAATGCCAATTTCATAAGTTTTAAAAAAATTCATAGGAAGCTTGATATTACAGATAGGGAAATGGAAGCAGACCATTCAGTTAGGTGTAAATATTACCTTCTACCCAGTTATTGCTGGTAAGACCTCAAACATTCTGCAATCAGTCACAGCCTCAGCGTTAATTTGAGTGACTCACCTGTAAACTGCAGAGGTTTGCACTGACATTAATACTGTCATGTTTTATGTGAGTCAAAATGCAGGCCTCTAAGCTTCTTCTCCTACTTGGCTTTCATCAAATCTGGTTCTTTCGTACTTAATACAAAAAAAAAACCAAAAAAAAAACCCAAAAAGACAACCAACAACAACAAAAAAACCCCCCCACACTAAAACCTAACTTTAGTTTTAAATTAATAGTATATCTTTTGGGGTCAGAAACGTTTTTCACAGAGTTGCCTCCGGTCTTCTACTGTTCCACTCTGCAAGTGAGCTGAGTGTTGTCAGAGAAGAAGCATTAGACATTAATTTACAAAGAATGACTAGGAGAGCACATTCAGTGAGCCTTCTGCCCAGCTTTTACTCATCAAATACCCAGACTCTGTCTGATCCCACTAAAATCCACTGGGATTACCAATAGGGTCAGTGTAATTGAATTCTATTACAAATTTAATACTTCTTTTTTGTTTATAGCACAGCTATTACATGTTTTGGCTGAAGCATCAATAATGCAGACAGTATTTCAATAATTAAAAATGAATTATTCCAATGCTAAAACGTAAAAATGCTGGCTTGCTATATTGTCTATATTTTCCTTTTATTTTTTTCTGTAATAATATAATGAGAAATGTTTATTGAAGTGAAATGAGAGCTTTGGAAGAATTAAAGATTCTTAGTAGACAAGTAAAATTCCACAGAATGATCACCCCATAGTGTAATTATTCCAAAAATACAATTAAAGGACAGCACTGAGCACTTTCACAGGGCCCAAGGAGACTCAAGTATGTGCTTTTGGAACTGCTGGGTATTGTTATCCTCAGCAGTTACTGGAGGCAATAATTTAATCTCCTTAATAAATTTCTTAATGGTTTAAAACACTCTGTCAATGGAGTTTTTGGTGTGTCAAAATGATAAAAGTCAAATTTTCCATTTTCTTTTAGTACAGTAAAGTAGAAGTTAAGGATCTGGAAAATAGCCTCATTTAAGAAGCTAATTTCAAGGAAATTAAAGAATTAGTGAAAATTATTAAACATATTATGGTATAAAACAAGGCTGGAAACTCAGAAAAAATTTATATTCAAATCCCTACTGCAATCACAATGGCTTGAAGCACTTTGCTAATAATGAATTTAAATGCTTTGGAGATCATGATACATTCTTGAACTTTACAGACATTCACTTTAAGCCCTTAGAAGAAGATCTTATCTTTAATGTTTGCAGGAGCGAAGAACTGAAGGCCCATGCTTGTCAAAAAAACAAGACTGAAATTAAATAATCATTCCCTGTAACTGCACATACTTTTTTTTCTTCTTTAGATTCTTAAATATGGTCCTTGTTCATTTTGGATTCTCAAATAAAGTGTTAGGGATTTTGACCCTTCTTGGAAATGAATAACTAACTCATAAATAATCACCAAGCAATTTATTTGAACAAGTTTCAGGCAATGAGCTCATAGGGAACCATTCTCTTCCTTGAGTTGCTACTCAACAGTTAACCTGAACAGATCAGATTCTGGATGACTGAAACTCTAATCAAAAATAAAATCATAAAATAAAATTAACTTCCAGGTCCATTATAAAACTATAGATTTTACAGTTAGTGGGATTCAGCAAATACTACACCAGTGAATTCTACACATTAAAACTTCTACAGAGACTGATGGATAAAATTCCCAGCCATTTATTTATTCAGTTTCTCATCCAGAAGCTCTGTATCAAAAGCCCTTTGGGGACAAAAATATCTAGGACATCTCAATTAAACAATCTGTCTTACTGCTATCGTATAGAAACTTAGAGAAATGACAGAGATTTCTTTTCTTTTTTCTTTTTTTAAGTAGACCTTTTATTTTAACCCTTCCGACACAGCCTCTCAGCACCCTCAGTCTGACTTGCTGCTTGGGAAGGTGGCATGAGGGGCTCAACTGTGGGGCTAAACTGGAGTGTGAATGAGACAAACTATGTTCTGAAAGGATAGGAAAAAACTTTCAAATCCTCATCCTTTAGCTTTTCTTTTAGTTGTGCCAGAGTTACCGCACAATCAGCTTTTATGTGACATTTCACAATTTTCACTTTATCCCCATCCTTAGCATTATCACGGAAAACATATATCAAACCAAAATAAAGGACTCTCCATTTATTTCAGCTCTCAGACAGGTGGGATTCAGTTCAAATACAATAAGTTGTATTTCTTTCTTCGTCGTGAAATTCAAAGACCTATATGATATGCCTGTCACCTTTCCTACAGTCCTCAACATACACAGGCATTTCTAAAATAGCATCAGCTAAATCTCTCTTGCTATGAAACAACTACATCCACAGCAGTTCACTTCCACTTGCAGCATTCCCTACTGGAACCTGTCGTTATATGCTGAGTGGGTCTTACAGAAACCCTGCATGAGTTCCAGTTCAAACACACATCCATCCCACCCAAAACCACCCAAGTGATCTCTCCATCCTATTTTTTTTTTAAATGCAACTGGTTTTATGCAGGAAAAATTTATATCATGAGGAACTTGAGTGAGATAGTACTGGATTGTACATCTTCAGAGAACACAAATTATATTCCAGCCGTCTCCTACACTCAATCGACTGGCGATATGAAGAAAATGTTCTCCACTCACTGAAAATAAGATTGGAACTATGTTTTGGTCCAACCTTTTCAGAATTTATCTACAATTTACAGTTATGAGATGAGTAGACAGATAGCTATAGATGTAGTAAAAATGTTTAAAATTGCAATTTAATTGTAAGAAAAGTCCTTATATGAAAAGCAGCAGTGACACAAGCTCTGAAGATTTTTTTCCTCATTACTGAAGGTTACATCTCTTTTAACTTTACACCATTTTACCTGCAGAGAAAGCTGACATAAAAGTCTCTAGAATATGGAATGTGATAGTTCAATACATTTGTCCAGTCACCCATGTAAATTTGCATTTCTTTGTTATTTCCTACTTTTTATAGTATTCTTTAGTTGTCATTGCAAATAATGGCTATCATAATTGAACAAATTCTTAGACTTTTAAGCCTCAGATGAAATGGGAAAGAAAAAAACCCAACAGAAACTGTAACTAAATATGAAACATGCAGATCTAAGAGGATGAGGGTGGCCAGCTTCTGAAACTTAAGTTTTGTTGCTGATTTAGTTTTAGCTTTTCCTTCAGTAACTATATGTAAAAAAGAAAAAAATTGATCTGATATTCAAACACAAGAAAAAATTCTGAGTTCTGAAGATCCATTGCCTCAGTAAGCATGATTCAACTGAGATCATTAAATGTGCAATTTGCCACAACTACTGTGAGGAATGACAGTATTTTGAAATTAGCATCTGAAGTAGTTCCCAATATTACAACCTTGCTTCTCAGTAGGTAAGAACTTCATTCTTACTTCTCCCTTTTACTTACCTGTTTCTGTTCACCTAATGTAAGAAAAACCAAACCCAAAATAAAATCCAAAACAAAGGCAAAAATCCTAATGGCTGAATACTCTCTTGACATTTTGCTGTAAAATGTCAATGTGAGCCATTAAAAATTTTACAGATCAAAAGGCATTTTAGTAACTTTCTTTATGGCTTGAAAATTAAAGAAAGTACAAAAGATTGCTATTTCCTATGGAAACAGAAAAGGGTTCAAACCTTAGAACAGAAAACACTCAAAGTAGAGGTTTAATTTTAGCATTTCACATAATTATGGTAAAAATACACAGTGCGCTGTAAAAAGTGTTTTTGTGCAAACATTCTTCCTTTAGATATCACCAAAATAAACCATATCTTTGTTCCTTCATATTATCTGTCTTTTCAAAGTACCAAGTAAAGTATCACCAAACTTTTCCTATGAGGACATGAGCTTCAGTATCTACCTTTTTTTGAGTCTCTTGAAACCAACACTGAGACAAGAGCCATACACTGCTGCATGTGTTTATAGACATTTCATTCCCAGAAGCGTTGTCATGAGTTACATCGGGATAATTGGAGCTATTTATCAGCATATCCTAAATAAACAGCTTTCTTACATTTTAAAGAGTCTAATATAAAGCCTGTGCTTAATGAAATAAATCAGAAGATAATGCCAAAGGTACTAACATTATTGGAAAATCTAGACTTTTCCAGGAGAGTTAGAGAAGTGCCTGTGTGAGAGCTACTTATAGCCTGGGACTCAGCTTCTGTTGGGGTCTCTTCCCAGGGCTGCACTGGGCTCAGGGCTGCTCCCAGCTCTGCAGCCAGCAGGTCCAAGCCAGCCCTGGCGCCAGGTTGTGCAGCTACAGAGCTGTCAGGGTTGGCTGTCTGGCAGCCTTAGAGCTCGTGGCCTATTGCCACTGATGTCCCTGACGACCCCACTTATCCACCTCCTCAGTTCCAGAGCATGCAGAACCTAGCTAAAGGTGTAATTTAAAATATAGCCAGCAGTGAAATAGGAACTACAACTTTAAAGGTCACTGACTTCCACAAGTATTGAAATAAATGAGATAGGCCCTGCAGACCTGTACTGACATGGTGAGCAGCTGACCAGTTGGCTGGATCGAGTGAAAAAGCCTTCTGTCCCAGAGCTACAAGTGATTGCTGGAAGTCCTGCTCCAGCAGCTTAAATTCCAGTAGAAAATGTTAAACAAGATGCACTGGAGACTTCAAAAAAAAAAAAAAATCTTAGAAAAATGACAGATACAAGTATTTTATTTTAACAGAAGAGGAGCAGACAAGTTGGAACAGTGGGTTGCCATCACATACCTGTGTGGGAGTACCTGTCTGGAAAAAGCTCACAGCCCTCTGGACCAAACCTATTAGTTGTGTTGCATTTTTCTTAGTGAGCATCAGACACATGAGAACCCCCAAATCCAGAAAGGGAAATAAGTCAAGGAGAGAGGCAGGCTCACACCAAATGGCTTGGTTATTATCCAGATAAGCTACATTTATTTTCCCTCTGTACTTTACAGCTGAGATATAAACCAGAGCTGCTGCTGAGCAAGGCTCTTGTCACAGCATTCTCCCTAGCTCTGTTTCCATTTTCTGTATCTATTTCCAGTGTGCATTAAAATAACTCAAGTTCATTTGCAGCATTGGCTCTGATCTCTAACTACTGTTATTTTCATATCTAAAAAGAATTTAAGTTTATTTATAGCGTTGTTTTGACTACCCAACTGCTGATGTCAACCAACATCATAGAAAGAGAATCAATGACCAGACTTAGCTTATTTTCAACCACAGACAAGAAAATCTGAAAAGATTGATGATAAATCAGGATGATTCTGCAAGAAAGCCTCTGGAATGTACTGGCATTTCAATTTTATTAAGAAATAATAAATAGCCTTAAGCAATAATAAGTTTCCACATGACAGTTTTGCTCTAGCAAGTAAGTGTGTGCCAATGATAAGAGTTATTGTCACACTTTTCTTTGGATGTGAAGCATTCAGGCCTTGTACTTGCACAGCTGAAATGGCATGGCTACAGAAAGTGGTGCTGCCATCCCAGCATCCCAGACTATGCAAAGAATAGGTTTGTCCTACGTCTTCAGCTTTTCTGTGGCCATCAGAAACTGTATGAATTTAAACTTTTTTAGGATACAAAATTGTCTCAAGAATTCAGGAGCTGCATTTGGAAACTGCTTCTGGAAATAAATTTTAGTATATTTTTCTATGGAAAGCACTTTTCATTGAGCTTTTAAAATCTTTATTATTTTCACTTTTAATAGCTTAGTTTTTATGTGGAACTTTTGTCTTTCTGTGTCATAGCTGGAACAGCAGATCATTCTTACAACTACATCAGTGAATTGTGGCTGATTCATCCCTGACTCATTTTGCTAAAGTTCTTAAATATATCCATTTTCTGGTCTCACTTCAAGTAATTTATTTTAGTTTTGGGTTTGTTTGGTTTTTTCCACATAGGTAGAAATCCCTTTTCTAATGGCATTGCACAATTTAGGCTGAAACAAAACACAATCAAATTTAGCTGCTCAGCTCATTTTAAGAGTCTGAGTAAAGCCAAATATTGAACTTATCTAAGTGTGTAAGAACAAAACCAAGATGTTTGTCCTAGAGGCCCTACAACAGTGGTTTCCATTTGTGCAGTACCTTCATGATCTACTATACTCCCCTGAAACTTTTCAGTTGTCTCTACTGTGAAAAGTCAGAAAGTCTCAGCATTTACCTTTGAAGCAGATTTTTTGGAAAGAGCTACATTTTGAGCTCGGTTGAAAATACTGCCATTTTTATTTTTTAAAATGAGGAACACTGAAGGCATGACCTGAATCAGAGTCACAGTATCTCCAGACAAGAAAGCAAACTGGATCCTCCATCATATGAACACATTTAGAATTGACGTTCGGTTCCTCTGTGTCATCTTCTTGAAACAGTCTGACTGGTAAAGCAAAGAAGCTCCTTCATAGCTGATATTTACTATTTTACATTGAAAATGATGCCATAAAAAGTTTATACAAAAATGTTTATTAGTTCTGCAAAACAGAGTCTGTCTCTAGTATCAGACTTTTAAATATTAATGGAAAACTTCTCCATCAAAGAAACCCCAAATATCTCTGAGCAAAAAAAAATTCTAATATGAGATGTTTGCCAAGGATGATGGTCATACAAGGACCCACAAAAGGACATTGAATGCCATTGAATTTATGGGATTTTTTTCTTGCTATTCACATCTACCCATCGATGAATGATCTTTTGATGCTACAGTAACCTTGATACGGATATGAGTGAGCTAAAGAAGAGTAAATGAGTATCGAAGGTAACATAATGGTTCACCAATTTAACATACAAGAAATGTTCATATCAGTGAGAAATCCTTCAATAGTACTGCAAAAGCTTAATCATTAAGGAGGAATGAAAGGCTATGGCAAGGCTTATCTCCAATTTTAAATGGATTTTCTAACTTCAACTCAGTGCTCTCAAACAGTACAGAGTAACAGAAAAGGGATCCTCAGATTTGCTATTCATCAAGTCTTTTTACAAACCTGAATCTTTTATGACTAAAAATCTGCTACTAACTCATTTTTTCAATTGACTAATTCTGAAGGAGCAGAGCAATTCACATAAAAATACTAATTTTAAACATGCTTTTTATGAAATGCTTATTAAGGTCAAGCACTATAATTTGATGAGTAAAATATGTTATTTCATTGTAATACATTTAATTTTATGCTGTTCAGAATCATTACTTAAAAAATTCTCCCACAAATGTGCATTAGTTGCACTGAATTTCAGACACATTGTTTACTTTTCCTTGTGAAGACATAAACGACCTCTGTCTACTCCTATCCAGCACATAGGAGATTGCGGTCATTCCTTATTATGTGCCACTCAGGGAAGCCAAAACCCTTCAGCACCATCAGCTGCTCCTCTGGACACAGGTGCCTTGGGCTTTACAGGTGTCTTGGCAGCTGCAGAGCACATTGTGCTGGGAAGGGCAGGGCTGCTGTGCCAGCACTGCTGCTGTGCCTCACAGCTGCCTTAGGCTCTGCTGCCAAAGGTTCACCAGCACAGGTACTTTTAAGAGGCTTGTGAACAAGCAGAAATAAAAACAAGGGCACTGCTGGTGTGGAACATCCTCACAGCTCCCTATCATGGAAGTTAAAACCCGTTGTTTGTATCATATGGGTGCTGGAAGCTTGGAGCTTGCAGCTCTCCACTCAACAAAGGCATGTTCCTACAGAGCTGGGCAGAAGCCATGGTCACTCCTCAGCTTCTGGCCTGCACATAAATACGGCTCCCCCAACCACCCTCCCTTCCTGGGGGACAGAACTGTAGCTCAACTCTTGTGTCTATTTGACCTGAAGCAGAAGCCATCTGAGGAGAAATTATCAAAGAATTACTGATAAATAGTTTTCCTTGTGGTTGAAGCAGTTTTACCTTTTTTCCTAGTTCAAGCTTAGCTGAAACTACTTCCAGCAGGAGACACAGCTATCTAAACATGCCAACAAGGACCTGACTCAATTCAAACACTATCCACCCATTTTGCATTATCTACATTTGGGAATGTAACTCTCCTGCTTTAGAAGGGAAGTAAGAAACCTGCACAAAGCCTCCAAGCATGAAGTGTTAACAGAGGTCTCCAGTTCTGTCTGAAGTCCCTCATGTGCTTCAGATGTGTGCAAGGGATGCACCTTGCAGGTGGGGTGTGGCTTCTATCTCAGGTCAGGCTAGAAACACGATGAACAGAAAGAAGAGGGATGACAGATGAAAAGTAACACAAACAGCAAATTTTGTGTATCTGACACTTAAACCATGTAGTTAGTCCAGGCAGCCGCTGAGTAACATTTGATAACATTGGTAACTGGTGCACATACAGGGAAAAAGATGATGTGTAAATTTCTAGCTTGTTTGTTTTAACATAGCCTTTATGATCAGTTAAACTGGGCCTGAGCATGGTCCTGTCCATGGCAATTTTTTGGTGTGATTGTAGTTATGAACAGGTGCCTAACCCAAAGCACAGGAACTGCAGGTGAATCACATTTGTTATAATACTCTTCCCAGCTTCATGTATTTTGCCTGAGGGATGCTTTTCACTCACTGCAGTCCCTTTCTTATCAAGCAACCCTCAGAGGTTACATTTTGGGGGGAGGAGCTCACGGACACTCAGCTCTTTCCAGGTGTTCTGAGGCTGGCTGCTACATAACAAAATAGAGGATTCATTTAGGTTGTCTGCAGTGGCTTTACCTCCTCTGAATACAATCTTTCTGCCATGATCATCTGTTGGCCTTACAGACTGGTAGGCTTCCTATGCCTGATGTGGTTGAAGATTTATCTTTCTGGATATTTTTTGCTTGTGTTACCACCAAACTGTTGGCAGGTCTTTTTGATCTGCATTTTCGGGTTGAGAGGAGGTAATAAAATGGTGATGCTATGGGTCGGTGTTCTCTAACACTGAATTTCCTCAGGCCTGTGTGCACCATGAAACTCTTGCTCCTTTGAAATGTCACACTTAAGGCTTGAATAAAATATATCTTTGAGTGCCTTTACAGTACCTAGCCAGACACCTACTAGAGAGCCTTGCTGTTTTGGAGCATGTGCTTGGAAGCTCTTTTTTAGCATGGTTTAGAGTACGTATTTCTTCATTAGTGTGTCTAGAAACAGAAATAATTACTTTTTATGCAGTAAGTTCAATTCAGTGCATTGTTCTAAATTCATGTTATACTCCCTGAATGCCAGTATCAGTGAGGATTTGCCACAAACAAATGCCTGCAGTCCCTCCTTATTTACTGTTCACTGCTTGCTCAGCACGAGGAATGCTAACCTGGGGAGTCCAGTGGAGATAAGGAGATGATTAGACCAGTCCCCAGCTCCTGTCCTGAGGCTGTAGCAGGGTTTTTCTATCTCTTCCCAAGCTGCTGCCCTGACCTTCTGTTTTGCCTACTCCAGCTATAGGAAACATCTTGCTTCCCAACCCTCTCACGTCCTCTCATGCTCACCATGCAGCCTCTCTTTTGTTAAAAAAAAAAAAATTGCAGTTAACGCTTTCCTGAACTGAATGTTTTATAGAAAGAATTAGGTATTTTTTTTTCATGTTTAATGCATGCCTACCATCCTAAACCACAGTCCTGTAAATGCACAAGAGAGATCCTGTCACAGGAATGAATAATTGTCTTCCAGCTTAACCAAAGATTGATCGATCCTTACTTTCATTTATTTCCTGGCTTCCTCCTTAGTGGACTTTCTGCAATATAAAAACAAAAAAGGATTTTTTTCTAAATAGCCACTAAATGCTGCATGCACAAATGTTCTTTAACATCGCGCTTCAACCCCCTGCTGCTACTTGGAAAGCTGTGCCGTGCCTGTGGCAGAAACGTTGCATACATTAATCATCAGGGAAGATGGTGCCAAGCAACTAGGTAACAGCTTCACTAATATTTGTGCCTTTAATGATCAGGAAACAAGAACTGAACTTTAAAAATATTTGTTAAAATTTAGTTTTCTGAAGGGAGTTAATTATTCCAGTGTATGGCAGCACATCGATACAAAGTGTATGTATCAAAGGCTGCTGGTAACTCACTACTGTCTCCACATCAGTTTAGGATTATTTATCCTGAAAAAGGAGCCACACAGAGGTTTTATACAGGGATGCATCCAGGAGAGGTTCCATCTCTGGGGGCCAGACCCACCAGCAGAGGGAAGAAAGCGGGGTGCCGGTGCAGATGGGAATTACAGGAGGCTTGACTCAACTGTTGCTGAAGTTGTGTTTTCACTGCAGCAGAAGACAGGCTCAGCCCCATCTGGAAAAGTACTGCCTGACAGAGGCTGTTCTGTACTGTTGTATAGAAGAAATGTGAGTCCTGCACATACTGCTACCTTCTCATCTTTTTCAGATGTACCTTTTTAGCTCCCTTGCTTCTTGCTGCTGCCTTATGCTGTATAGGTTCTGTTTTTCCTCATGGATATGATTACTCTATTTTTTTACATTTAATTTTGGATATATTTGGAAAATGAAGAAATGTCTATTGTGTTCATCTGTACCACCATCCACTAATGGTATCATCAGTTAATGTCATCAACTGAAGAAATAATTTCCATTTCATAATATAACATCTCCATTGGAGAAATTTAATGGAATTGCCTGTCCATTTATCACTTCATGTTCAATTTAATAGCAAACTACTACAGCCTTAAGTAATACAATGAATTTAACATGTAAATACAATAATCCATATTTAATTAAGAATGTCTATACTTGAACAGAAAATGTGGGTGAATAGGAAGGACAATCATAAGGAAAGTATCATTTCTTTTTGATAAAAAGATGCAATTTTTTTTTCATACTTTAATCACTAAATTCACAGCACAGAAGAGTCTTGGATTTTTAAATTCCCCTTACACTTCCTTTTTGTATGTTATGACTTCAGACGGTCACTTCTCTTGTCTCACTACTAAAAATAAAGGGAAAATAAATCTGGCGTCATAAAACTGTTACCTTCTAGCTGAGTTCACATAAAGGAGAATAAAGAATAGAGACACTCCATCACTAGGAAACCAGTGATGGGACAACTGTTCTTTTTCGAAAAAGAACTACTTCATATTGTTTTGTTCAGTGGCATGAATTACAGTGCTGAGCAGTTACAGTTCAAACACACTGGGTTCAGAGACAATCACAAAAAGGCAAAGGATTAATATCGCGTTCGCAGTAGTAAACACTGAGCTGTCGCCTTCAATCTGACTGACAAACTGCCTGAAATTCTAGCCACAAGAAAAACCTTCAAGACTTTTATCCTTGTTTCAGTCTCAATATTTGAAAGTAATCTAATAATACACTCAGTAGAAAAATTCAAAGAGTATAGATTTCATTAATTTAATTCCTTAAGGATAAAAATAGTATATCCCTTTTTTTTGCAAGTCAGTATAGTCTGTTAGGATGCTGCATGCAACGCTACAGCATTTCAGTCACACCAAGTAATGTGTGACAAAGAAAGGCAAAAGGAGTTCTTGTTTAGTCCAGCAAGCCTGATATCATGATAAAATCTAGAAGGACAAGACAGTTTTAAAACAGACTCATTTTAAATACAAGGGTAAACTGTTGCTTATGTGCACTACAGTTCTTATCTGGGTGTTCTTTTTCAAGCCTGCCTTATGTTCCTTCCAGGGAACTGCTACCCCAGGCCCATCTCCAGAGTGTTTACCCATGTGTTCTGAGTTCCTCTAACACTTTGTGTCGATAAGATCCACTAATTCATTCTTGCTTACAAAATTAATATCTGGAAGTGGTTCAGAGCTTCTGTAGGATCACAAATCTCAGCTTCTTCTCTGTTCCCCTGAGCCTTTTATACATCTTGTTTTTATTGTTCACCGCTGTGGATAAAACCCTGGGCCCTCCTTACCAGGAAGTCTTGCTGTTGCCTATCTCACAACAGGGTCAATTCCACCCTGGTAAGTCACTGAAACCACCTTCTTTTCCCAATTAGTCACTAACTGTTTCTCATTATGGCACAGAAAGTCTGATTTGGAACAGTGGGGTTTTATCTTGTTTTTTGGGTTGTCTGAGTCTGAACACCCTTGTCTTACTGGTATCACTGTACCCTGCAGTTCGTACATTTGAAAGCCTAAGTAAGTGAAAGGCCCTGTAAATCTCAGATGATGACCATGGAAGCACACATTTCCTTTATTCACTCTTTGTATTATTTCTGTATTTGTAAAAGATCATACATTCTTTACCCAGCATTCCAAAAAGGAATCTGTATCCAGGACAGGGAGCAGAACCACAGAAAGACCATTAATTAGTAGCAATTTTTCCTTCACACTATGGTTGGAATCATCACTAGTAAATGGGCCACAAAGTGAAAAATGAAGAGACAAAGTACTAACAGCTTTGTTGATTTTCTGACTTAATGAAGCAGGAGACCTATAAAGCATAGTACAATTGTGCTTGATTATAATAATGAATAATATAATACATTATACACAAAGGAGCAACAGTTCAGTTTCATGCAGATGGCCTGACTTGGGTTTATCACGCTAATAATGTAATAAACTTACATGGGCCTCATAATCCATATTCTTTCCTCTCTATATGAGAAAAGGGAGACTCATGGATATACTGACATTGTATGAATCCTGTTGCAGTGAACATGGGACCTTCTAGCAGAAAAGTGACAGAGGTGAGTGACTCTGTTTCTGGAAACCCCGGAGACCTCTGGGTAGAGAAACGGGACCAAAATTTCTCTGAGCCCCTATAACCTCTTTTCCTCAAGTGAGACAGAAAAAAAAAGGAAAATTAATTTTCTAGGACTCTTTTTTCCCTAAGTACTTACTTTCTTCCATGGATATCTCCATGAAAATATATGATGTGGCCCAGGCAGTGCCTTCTGTACTGTGTTCCAGTATGGATATTATCCCACACGGGCCTTCCCTCACTTCTCATCCACACATTTGCATTTGTGGAGCTTTTATGTAATAGTGCACAGAACCCGCTACAGTTATCTGGGTTCTACCAGCAGAAGGAATAATTAATGAAGAATAAATAAGGCCTCTGACTTTTGAAAAGTCTTGCATCCTAGCTGGTGTAAGATTGTGCCAGCCTTCAGAGATTTCTGTCCTGCTTATGCTTATTATAGCTTTGAAGTGTCTTTTAACCAAATGATTGAGGAAATTACCTGAGATCGTGCTCTAGTCCTTTCCCGTGAATAAAATATATATAAGGCAGTTGAACAAAATATACAGAAACTTGGGTAAGCTAATTTTTTCAAGGAAAAAAAAAGCTTTAGTCCCTCAGTTCCTGGAAGAAAGAAATCCACTATGTGGTGTAGAAATAACTAAGTTTCTCCTACAAAATAGATGTAATTTTCAAACTGAATTTGTGTAGTTAAAATAGAAGTTATTTTCCTTGTGCTTCCTTTCCCTGCCAAATTTTATTTCTAATTGCTTAGTACTGATCACTAGCAGTTCATGAGCATGTACAGCACTGTTGTTGGTGATACTAGATATTATATGAACTTCTGGAAATAAAAAATGGGGCTTGGAATAGTTTTTACTCATTTTCTTACAAAACAAACTGTTTTCTTCTTTCCATTCCCTTCCTGATGATTCTCAGAGTGTCAAATATCATATCCATTTTCTAGCTGAAATATGGTTTTCAGAGAAACAAGCAGTATGAAATGAAATTGCCCTGTGCTGCCTCCAGCCCCCACTGTGGCCTTCTGACAGCATCCTTTTGTTGATCTTTAGACAAAGCTAGAAACATGGATTGGCACTTGGCTTGCACAGCAACATCACTCCATCACGACAAATGTCGTGATATGGTCATCACAGTAAACAGAATATGAACAAAAGCAGCTGGGGAAGGAAACACTGCTCTGTTTTCTGTGTCCTGTATGGGCAGAGAAAGGGTTTGGCAGGTTCCCTTCAGCACAGGGTGGGGTCTGCAGCAGCAGGGGTTTTATGAGACACTGTGGCATGACTTTCTCACCTGAAATCCCAAGCATTCTCCCCAGGTTTGTGCCCATCAGAGCTGCTTGGAGGGTTGAGACTGTCCTGCAGAATTTGTCTTTACATCTGATCATATTAAATGGATTTATTTCCTGTTCCTCATATTTCTTTGCACAGAAACCTACAAAAGCTTAAGGCTGCAGCGTTCTTAACGCTGGGAGCACAGCAACTTGCACTTGTAAGGTTTGGGAAGAAACAAACCCAGATATTCTGCCTCTGAAATCTCTGTCAATATACTCCATAAACAGCATTTTCCAAAGTCATCATCCTGTTTAGCATTCAGACGCAGCAATAAATGCATCAGTTGCAGTTTGCTTACTTGGTTGTTTGAAAAAGAGAAAAATAAATTTAAGCCATTTTGTCTGGCCCAGCAGAACTGACAACAGAAGCCACTTCACCAGGGCAACTACAACAGCACATGATGAAAATGTCTGAAAAATAAGAGAACTGACACAGTCTTTCAAAGCTATGAAAAAGTCTGACAAAGCCATAGCTGAAACCTCACATCCCACAATCCTTCTTAGGCTGAGAAACTGAAGGAACCCAAAGCTGCACGGAACTGTGAAAGACGATCCCAGCTGCCAAAGTGCTCTGAAATACCTGATGCCCCATCATCCTCTCTTGCCCAGGGAGATGGCTAATTACCATTGTGTGTGACAAGTTCACATAAATAGTATCCTTTATCACTTCTCTGCTCCTCTTGTATCAATTGATTTCATTGTCAAATTATATATCCTTCATCCAAAATAATACCTAATCTTCCCGTTTTTCAAATATGGCAAATTGGATTTATACTGTAATGCAAGCAAAGGCTGCAATATTTTTGTGTCTTGCCTCCAAATTGAGAACTACCATTGAGCTGTCGGTGCCAGTGTATCCTTCTACTCATTTGGTCCATATGTGGGTGTTTTGCATTGTATGGATAGGTTGGAAATCTTGGAACAAAATGCTTATACTGAGGAAGCTTTCTGGAGTCAAAAGCCTTTGATCTGATCCTAACCAGTAACTTTAAAAAAAAAATAAACTTTTATACCTCCTGTAAAGTCAAAGTCCTAAAATAGAGGTAGGTTCAATAATCAACATAAAGAAAACTACCCTTTAACAATAGACCAGCCTATTATCTCACTCAAGCAGTATTATGCAAGTATTACACAGATTTATCTCTGCAGACACCTACACCTCTCTGAAAAAGGATCAGAGGTAAATATCTTATTTGCTGTTCATTGTACCTGTGTGTGCCCATGCCTCCACTATTGCTCCCTCTGAGGCTTCCAGGTTACAGGAGCAATTGGCTACTTCTCTGTTTGGCTCAGTGGCCAGTGGAGCAGGGAGCTCTTTCTGATAGACCTTCAGATACTACAACAACAGTAATGGTGATTAATAATTTTATATTAATTACTGATTAATTTTTTCCTGTTGTCTAAAGCTATGTGCTGGCACAAGATGAGACATTTCTGCCTGTGATGGTTCTGTGCTGCTCCGGTGAGAGGTCACCAGCCTGCCCCAGATGAGCAGCTCTCTCCCGGCGCCTGTCAGGCAAAGCAGCCAGCAGCAATTAGTGTAATAGTATAAATTAGTATAACAATATAAACAATTTAATCAGTCTGCTGGAAATTAGACCCACAGTTTTGTTTAAAATGGATTACTAGAGAGCCTGCTGCCCTGAGAGCCTGTATCTCCAGCAACCAGGCGCCAAGGGGAGATCGACTTTTTCACCCCATCAGCCCCAAGCTGGATCAATTCACGTCCACAGCCTCATGCCTCTCCGGCACTTGTTCTGCTTCCTTGTGTTTTTCTCCTACTTCAGGTCCTTGACATCCTGATGCTAAGCCCAAGAACAGAGCTGAATATTTTTGCAGGTATTTTTGCACACAACCACCTTGTCTCATGTGCTCCACCTCTGTCCGTGGTAACAACTTCCATCTTCCCCTTCAGTGTAAAAAAAAATTTAGTTTGGTAGCACTTTATATTTTTCATTGCTGTCAGACCCATTAACACCTTCTAAAAAAATGAATTTAAAATACAAAAAACTCTTCCTTGCTCATGGAAAAAAGCTTAACTTAAATGACTGTCATGTGTTGAAATAGAAAATGAGCTATTGTTCAGATTTGCGTATCTCTTGAATAGTATAAAAAAGCAGTCATCAAAACAGACCTGACTTCAAAAGCCCAAGTATAAGTCCTGAAACATTCACATCCCAATAAAATTGGAAGCAGTTCTCATTATCTGAGCAAACTTTAAAGTGGAGTATTTAATTGTATTAAAATAACATCAACTGTCAGACACGATTGAAGGAATGAGAAGTTCTCCTGAATGTTATGTTCAAATGGTGATTGAGTCAGGTTTCCTTTTTCAAACAGTTTTCACTACAATTTTGTAGTACATTTTTCCTTCTCAATGGCTAGATTGGAATCAGGTAGCAGTTGCACTTCTCTGAAGAGAAACTCAGTTTCAAAGAGCAATGTGTAAAGAGCAGTTGATAATTCTCACTTATAAAGGGGAAGCTCTGTCAAAGGTTGATAGAAGAAGAAACTAAAGGCATAGAAATCAAGAGAGAAAACATACATTTTGAAAAGTGACCCTTAAGACAGGAGTACATTTCTTATATGTGAAATAGCAGCATCCTGTTCTTGGATGGGTAACCTGCAAACTATTTTGTTTTGAAGGCTGATGCACTCTCCCACCTTTAGCACGCTCTTTTCGCTTTGTTTTCTTGCACACATCTGCGGTTTACAGAAGCTTCAGGATTTATATATGCTTGTAAAGACAAGCACAGGCTACCTTGCTAGAAATAAAACTGATTTTCTGCTCCTCAGGATTTTATGATGGTGCTCCTACAAGAGCTATAAGCTGTTTACCTGTTATCCAACAGCGTAATGCAGGCAAAATAGGTTTTCCACTGTTTGTATTGATTTTTGTGCTAGCTCATTTTACTGTGCAAAGTAAAGCTTTAAAACACATGCTTGAAATGATATATTAGAAAGTATTGCCTCGGTTATTTAGTTCTGTAGATATCATGACAGAACCATATGCCCTCTTTGAGCTCAGAAATATAATTCACGAGAGAACAACAAAATTCTTTGGTTTGGAGCCTATCATCAGAGGAAGGCTCCAACTGTCAAAACTAAAGTGAGGAAAATGAACCATAAAATAGCATTTTGGATTTGTGATTGCCTTTTGCCCAAAAAGATTTTTAATTGAAAGAAAATGGTTATTATACTACTGCTCAATTAAAAACAATTAAGCTTTTTCACATTGCACTGAATATCAATATCATAAACCACTTAAAATCCCAATTACTCCCTGTGGTATTCCAGATGAGTTAGTGAAGGATAAATGGTGCACAATCTATGCATGACTCACCCCAAAAGTTCTCTTTGAAATGTACACCCAACAAAACCTATTGAGAACTGCAGCATTTGTCATACGAGCAGATCCCTCCCAACTGCAGGAAATCAGGGGTTGTCATCGGCTGAGAGATAAACAGCTCTTGCAATGTTACTGGTCATTGATGCTTCTCTGTTCTGGCATACCAAGTACAAAACTAAAAGTAACTTAATCAGAATTAAAAATGAGTTTTGCACAGGAAAATGAAGGCTGATAAACTTGAATAAGAAGAAACCTGGATTATTTGAATGTATCTCTGTCTTGGTGAAAAAAAGGAAAAATGAAGTACATTTCCAATTGTCTAAAAACTCCCATTTCTTTTTATTACAATAGTCTTAACTGTAACTAGTCATTTTGTTGCCCATTTTCAGATAACCTAATAAAATATCAGGATAAAGGCACTATTACATTCATTGATTTCTATATACTCAAGACCTATGAATAATTTTAAAACCAGTGGACTAGAGAACCACAATTTTGTGAACAAAATCTTTTCATTTCTCCAAAGAAACAAATGAAAAGTGAGCCCCTAAGAAACCATTATTTCTATTTCTTCCCAAAGCTATTTCACAACCAAGATGAGCACCATATGCAGGGCTCTTTAGTTAGTAACCCATTTCTCCAGCTTGCTTCTTGTGCATTATGCTTGGTAAAGCTTCCTCCAGTGTGTAGGGGTGGGAGGGAGGTGCCTACATGTTTTATCAAAGCCTATTGCATTTATTTGGCACAGAAGAGGAAGTGCTTTCAGAGTACAGCTGTGGGTCCACTCTCTGGGTCCACTCTCTGGGGCAGTCAGAAGAAGCACTCATTTGGACACCCGGCAAACACAGCAGCCACTGGTGATTCACTGACAGCCAAAGTGCTGGCAGGGATTAAAGCAAAACACTAGGGAGAAAACACCTGAGTGAATGGGTTGGGGGATGCTCTCATGTGCAGGCTTCTAAAGTATCAAGAAAGTAGGAGAAGGTCCTTTTCCAAGCCATCTCTTCTGCCTTCAGTAATGGTTTACAGTGAAAAATTTAAAATAGAGCAGAGACCTCAACTTTATAACAACAGATAATACTGCTCTGAGATGCTGCACCAGGAAACAGTAAAGCTTAATGAGGAATGTATGAAATGTCACTAACTCAGCACCACAAAGACTCTGCCTTCATTACTACTTTTGCTGTCTGCACCTCTCTTCAAATTGGAAACGTTGGCCCATACTGTGCGCTGAGTCTTGAGCATGACTGCAGGACAATAAAATGTCCCATCAAACTTCTGTGGCAGCTGCCCTGGAAGTCTCTTGATTGCCAGATGTGTCTTTCCTGCTTTCTTGACCACCTGCTCATCCTATTCATGTTGCCCACCTGGTACCATCCATCTGGTCCCTGCTACTGACATGGACCTTTCCTGCCATCCCCCAGCTCCTGAGCACTTGATTTGGACCTCTTGTGCCACCAACCAATCTACAGCTTGCCTAGAGTTAAAAATTATGTTCTTGGAACTCCTTCCCCAAATATATCATTAATGTTCGAAATTATCAGGAGAAAATTTTTAATTGGGTTACATGCTGAAGAAAATTTCCATCATGAAAGAGCCAAACATGTGACAATCTATGAACTTCAGAAACAGGTTGTTTATCACATAGAAGACATTTCATTGAGGTTTTTGGTACTTATTGTGCCAAAAATCTTGTCTTTTTTTCTTTTTCCAACTGTATATAATACAGGATACTCTCCACAGAGCTCTATTTTACTTATATGACTACACTATGGCAATGCTATTTCTGAAAGAGGTGAAAGCTTTCTGGGGAGAAAGGGCTGGCATTACTTTGGAAATGTAAAACTTCTGCACTCTGATGAAAAAGCTTCTAAATATGGTAACTTACACACCTCCTCAGGCTTGAGGTGCAGCATGTTCTTAAAGAATAAACCTATATTTATTTTCAAGACTCATAATTTACAAAACACCGAAGTTCATAATCTTAGCAATATAAAACTACACACAAAGAAGAAAGCAGCTGTGGGTTGCGATTTTCAAAGTTAACAGCATGAAGACCATCACAACAACCTTTCATCTGACTAGTTTTTAGAATTTTTTATCAGCTGACCCCATATGTATGTATTTTTTATATATCTAGAATAAACCTATATGGCAGGCTAACAGGTCTTAACAGGAAAAATGAAATTTGTCAGAATAAATCATGCCATTCTGATCTTCCACTCTCATTGTATGCTTGCTTTACATCCCTTGGCTATAAGATTTTATAGCTCTGACTAGACATCCCATTTTAAATTCTGAGTTAACATCCCTGAATTCCAATGAGTGATTAATAGCAAAATGTTGGTTATAGAAGAGATGGATTATTTTTCCACGGGTAATTTAAAAGCCAGACAAACATCCAGGAACTACAAAGCAGAGACATGAAAAGCATCCTTGTGACATTTCTCTTGAATTCTTTTCGAGAGCTCTCTCTCCAAGTTTTTCTGGAAAACAGGAAAGGGAATAGCAGTATATTGCAGGAAGATGCGTTAAATAAAAAGTTTATTCTTTCAAATACAGCAAATACTGCGATGTGCAAATATAATTTCTTGATTTTTTTACATTTTTCCAGAATTTGAGATGTTTCTTGTAATGTTTCTTTCTCTTGTAAGAATGCACCTCATTAAATATAAGGCACAACAGCAGCAGTTGTAGCTTAAAAAAGAGGGATGGTGGAAGCAGTCAAGGGGAAAGTGAATCCTCCGTTGGGTCTGCAAAGCAGGTACATCAGGCTCAACAGCTTTCCAGTACACCCTGTTCCTGCTGGGCCTCTTGGCTTCTGTGAACCTTCAGGTAAAAATAGTCCAGAGGACAACAAGTACAGCAAACTTGGGTATTGACAATGGCTTTTAAGGAGGAACTGAATTATTATCCTAACCTCTTACAGCAAGACAACGCCCAAACAGAAATCACATATCATTAATGGTTAGATACAGTTATCAAATATTTCATAGCAAAAGCAGCTTATGAGACATTAAGACATAGGTAGGCTTTTCTGAATAATCTATCCTTAGTCTAGAAGAGTGAAGCACTTAAATCACATCTAGTTTTTAGGAAGTATTTAGCATAGCACCTCAGTCCTTTCCTCTCTCTAGAATGTGGAATACCATTAAACTGGTATCTAAATCCTTTACTAAATCAGAGAAACACTCAAAAATATGTGGGATAAAAGCATTAAGCATCTC
This sequence comes from Corvus brachyrhynchos, assembly GCF_000691975.1. NCBI lineage: Eukaryota > Metazoa > Chordata > Aves > Passeriformes > Corvidae > Corvus > Corvus brachyrhynchos. Next base: position 3,817,282 of record NW_008236622.1, read on the forward strand.
ATCCTCTGTGCTAACCTTCTGACAACTACAACATAAGCAAAACAGACACTCTTCATGTTAAAAATACTGCTCCCAAGCATCCTGGAATGATATTTGCCTCTGCTGCTCCTGGAGAACGGATTGCTCCTCTGTAAAACAGAGAGCTCACCAAGGTAGCTGTGTTGGTAAGATCCACAATTTTGTTTCCACCTGGCTGTTCTTTCCAACTCCCATTCACTTTGCTCCAGTTTCACCAATTTCCACTTGGATGTTCACCTCTGCCCAGCAAAGAGCACTCAACTGGGTGTGCAGTCTCAGGGACATTCTAGTTTTGGGTGCTCAGACAGTTATGGCTTTAACTTAGACTGGCGGTTTGAGGAATGAATGTAAAGGAGCTCCCCCTGCTTTCACCTTTTCTGGATAACATGTTAGCATCAAGCAGGTTTTTTTCTCAGTTTCCAAGAGAATTTTTACTGACTTTGTGACAGATTAGCAATTAAAATATCATTGCTTCCACAGTCAGGAAACTATGCCATGTTGGCCAAGACATGGCCTCTCCAGCATGTTACAGTCTTTTGGAAGAGCCTCTGATCAGTGGTTTATGGAAAGATTGAGACATTACTTGGGTTCATAATTAACTTTCTATGCAGACATTGGATATCCTGATTAACCCTGGGAGAAGCAAGGTTTACAAACAGCCTACCTGCCACTGGTCTAACATTACAGCCACAAAAGAATGAATGACAGGAAAGAGAGAATACAAATAAAGTCACTTTCCCCTCCTGCAGCGCTCATTGTGTTCTCAGCACATTTGTCCTGCAATGCACGACTGTTCAAAAGCACCCAGAGCATTTGAGTGGAGACATCAAACAGAACCTCTCTGTAGCCTGAACCGAATACAAACAGCAAAGGTTGCTCCATTAGGTAGCTGACAAAGGTGTCACTGAGTCTGTAGTCAGCTAAGACCGAAAGATATAAATATGCTCTTTCAGTAGCAGGTGCAAATCCCTATTGACTCAGAAGCAGCAGGAAAACAAGCCAAGGGAGACTGCCAAAAATAACAATCAAAAGTCCCAAGAGACACAAATTCCAGTCTCCTAGCAGGTATGCACAACCAGAGTTTACAGCTGACATAAAATACTAGAAAAACATCTTAAAATTTGCATCTCTATTTCCCTAGGACTTTGCAACTATTAAAATACAGAGTTCAGCCTAAGTGCAAGCCACACGTGATGATGGGAAATATGGTATTCCCTTGGGCCTGTACTGTTCCACTGCTTACATATGCCCAAAATGTTATTCATAGCAAATGAGATAAACTATATTATCAGGATGATCATTAAAACAACTAAACTACTCTGATACTAGCCCCTGAACTAAATGTTGTCCTGTAATTCACTGTGAAGCCTGTGAAATCAGGCAGATGCTCCCAGAACATGGATAGAAAACCCCATAAAACCGTTTCTGAACACAGCCATATTTGTACCACTCTCAGAGGGTCCCAAGAGCCTCGCTCAGAACCTGAAGACAGAATTCAACCATCAAGTTTTTAAACCAATTTTTAACTTGTTCCTATTTAACCTCAGAATTTGAGAGGAGTTTAATCTTTTTTATACCCTTCACAAAAACTCTAGGGAAACTTAGAAGTGATTCGCAATTAAAGAAGTAGAACAAAACTGCATGAATGACATGCAAGAAAATAAAGTATTATCAGTGCTTCCAGAAGGAATTATGGTTTTCCAGTCCATTATCCATTTGTTTGATGGCTTTATTCTTAGATCTGTATCCCCAGCACATAGCTTTCAGGAATACTGCAATGTTCCTTGCAACCTTGGGCTACTCACACCATGGTTTTGGCTACTATACGTCTGGCTAGAGCTGGTGCAGGTGAAGAATGGAGAAAATGACCTTTTGAACCTATGAGAAGTTACACATATTAACAGTAATGATAATTGCCTAAAAAATCTCAAAAATCTCAAGAGATTTAGGTTTAATATGAACCCAACATGGAAGTAATGATGCAAAAAATATCCCGCTACCATCAAGATTGTGTTTTGGAATCTTCTTTCTTCATTATTCTTAATTTAAATGTCTAATGTAATATTCAAGACCTCATTCCTATCCTCCATAGATTATTAATTATTTTTTAAAGGGATGTTTTTTTGTCAATTGTCTGCATAGTGACGTTCAGACCAAATAAATCAGTATTATGTAAGATGCTGTTAAAAGGACACTAATACAAATGTTCTTACTTTGCTTGGACCTCAGGGCAGAAAGCAAAATTGCATTCTTCAAAAGCAAAATTGTTTACTCCTAATTAGTTCAAGTAAAAGCACAAATCTAGTTTCTACCTTGGGGTATAACTATGTGGAGAATTTGCCATGCTGGTGGCCACTGGTTCAAGTGAGACCATGAAGGGCAAAATTTGTTCCTGACAGCTGACAATGTTACACGTTTTTGGAAGCTTGTCTGCAACACAACTAAATCTGAGCAAAATTTGGTCCAAAGTCAACTCATTAATTTCCCGTTCATTTTCTTATTGAATGAGAAATAAATCTAATTTTCAGGGGCAGCTTATAAACTCTGAGTTAGCAAACCACAGGCCAGAGATGTAAGAGCCTGGGAAAGCACGACACTTCTCACTCTCAGGCTTTCTTGCCATCAGCTGTCGCACTAAGAATGCATTGCAGCTCCTGCCAGTGGATCTGCTGTCACTGTAGCAGGAAATCTGCTGGCTTTTAGGACATCCAACAGCCCTCCTCTATTATCTGTGACCTAAATATGAGTATTTCCTTACAGCAAACATTGAACACTTTGATCTATTAAATCTTTAAAACCCATCAAACCAAAACCCAAAGCTTATTTAAAATCAGGAAGCAACCTGCTTTTTTTGGAAATATATATATATACACATATATGTGTACACACACACAGATTACACCTCTGATTTTTACTCAGAAATTAAAGCAATTCCCACAAGAAATTCCTATCAATCTGTTCTCAGAGATCATATCAACACTTTGCAGTTTTATATGGGAATAAAATATACAGTTCCTTCCTACGTGGCAGGAAATACATTATACTTTTTTAATAATCTACTCTGGCAAATAAGACGTTTTCTGAGAAAGAGGAAGGAACTTTGGAATAAGTTATGGTGAATATCCCACTCCATAGAAGATTGAAAATGCTTGTTTCCATATTCTTCTGAGAGCATCATACTTACAGGAGTAAGTGCATTGCACTCATATCCTTAGAAAAGTAGGCAATGTGGTTATCAAAAAGCTTTTTTCCCTCAGATCAGCTATTAGTCTTGTTTCTGCGCCTCAGTTTGTAACCTGGTGAACTTACAGCATTGCCATTCTGCAACTCATCTCTGCCATAAGGAGGGGACCCAAGAACATTGGTCCCAAACTGCTTGATGACCTGAGTTCAGTTCTGCCAGATCAGCAGATCTGAAGGCATCTTTGTCAATCAAACAGAGGAAGCAAAACTGAAAACTGGCTGTGGGTGGATTTGAGAAAATCAGTATACATTAGCATAATCCAGAAATGTCGCATCTGAGCTGGCAGGCAACTAAATTAGACAGAGAATGACAAATAAAAAGGAATCAAACATACATCTAAAATTAGAGGTGACTTCATGGGGGAAAAGAAATGTTTTTTTAAGATAAAAGAATTAAAAGTATTTGTCACACATCCCACAGTAGCTGAACAAACCACCTCAGTTAAAAGTAAGAAGAATGAAGTAAATAGCATATGAGAAATGAAAACTAAGTTCATACACTTACTGCAAACAAGCAGTAGCTGAAAGAGTTACTTTTAGACAATTGTTTTCAAACTTTTCACTCTTTATCTTCCTAAGGAAGAACAGCACAAAGGAAATCTATCAGAAATCTCTACCATTTGTAATTTATGAAAAGTTGTATTGTTTGGGAATGGAGAAGATGTTCCTTTCATGTCCACTTCTGACCCTTTTTTATATCTTCCACGTCATCAAAGTTTTCTTCTCAAAATGGCCTTGATTTAAAGCCTGTTAAAAACAATGGAATTCCACTTAAAATCTGTGCCTATGTCTTGATTATTTCAATGTGACTTTCCAAGAGGCAGCTAAAATGAATAAACGGCTTACCAAATTTCATCTTGCCATGGGAAATTGTTCTATTCAAGACTGTCTTAGGATCACAGACTAAGGCAGCAGCTAAGCAGAGAAAATAGGCTTATGCCATAGGTTTCCTATCTGGTTCACACGTATGGGTACATTTCTTTGAGAAGCTCAAAATTTATGCCGCATTTCTACAGCATTTGCGTGAATTATATGTTTTCTGTGAGTCTGGAAGGAGTACACATAGCCCTACCTACTCCAGTTCCATTCTCCCTTTGAAACTAAACCATCTTCCGCCTCCAAAAACAACCATTCATTCTCATGAAAGTTGAATTTAGCCAAAGAATATTACAATCTACATCAGTTTTCCCCTTATAAATAAGAAAGTTTGTTCTATCACTTGGTGGCAAAGGATGTAAACTCAATCTGATACAAAAATCAAGGTTCTTCAGTATTTTATCAGGACACTCTAGGAAAAAAAGAAAAGATGGTAGAGATATGTTTCTAGGAAAGAAGCAAATATGTTTCACAAATTTTGGGCATCACAGACGGGAGAGAGGGAAGGAAACAAAGGAAAAGAGTCGGCAAAATGAAGACGAAGAGGAACATGAAAGAGAGTAGAGCTCAGCAGTGGATTAGGGTAAAGTGATGAGATTTACTAGTCATAGTAAGGGGACAGATTTCCAGACAGGATGAGAGAATTGAGCTTATTTGTAAGAAAGACTGATTTTTTCCCCTGCTTACACAGCTGCCAATGCACCACAGATTTGTAACTAGTGCACATCCAGAGTCTGATTTGAGTTTAATTGAATCTTGTGGGCCCTGAGAAAGAAATGTTAGGGCCATGTAAATGTAGAACAGCAGAATAGATGGTACCTCTTAAACAGCACTCACTACCATTGCGCTACCACTGACATGCATGGAATTGTCTTTCTTGGATAAAACCTCCTACTCTCTGATTATTTGTTCCTACCAGAAACCCACTTGGATACCTGCAGGCAAACAGGCTAAGTCCCAGGTCCCTGAGGAATTTATCTTGGAGCAGTCTGTATGATTTAAAGACACAAAAATATACACTGGTGGTGCTCCTTATTCTTTTGCAAAGGTCTCTGCAGTGAGACATTTCCCACAGTAGCATTTAACTGCCTTCAGAGTTAATGAGGTTGCTATTTTTCGTTAAAATTTGTAGCTTTCTGTGACATATTTTTGCAATAACTTTATCTTTCATTAGTCATGGAGATAAAAGCTTTCAATTAGCTGTTTTGACACTTTTGACTGTACTAAAATCTTCAAGTATTTCCCAATGATAATGCCTGCTATCTAACAAAATTTCTGGAAAGATTTCACATAAAGAAGACAAATGGGGACATAATCAATTATATGGACAGTCCAAAAAATGAAAGGATAATATCATAGGAAGAGCCTTGATAGAAAATGAATACCTGCTCATTAACTGATCCTTAAAGTGCTTCAGAGTCAGTACTGTGAAGATCTTTTCTAACATGAAAAACACCCACCAGATCTAGTGGGAACAAAACCCTCAGAAATACACCTGAGTATCTCAGCACTTTTTAAAATACATTTTGAACACAAATGACACACAGCAGTGACATAGATGACAAACTTCCCTCCTTAGAGAAAACTACGATATGACACACAGCAGTGGCTCCTTCCATCCTGGCTGCACCTATAGTTCAGATAAATCTGGTATCCTTCTGTCAGTAGCAGCATGTATTAACTGGGCCAAAAGAGCTACATAAAACCTCAGTAAAGATCCTTATGGGAGAAACCTGGAAGCTGTTTCTTGAGTACACGAGCCAGATGCTTCAAGTGCTCCAAGGCTAGAGGATCTAAGCCACTCCATGGAGAACACTATTTAACCAAAGCCCTTCATGCAGTTCAGCTGTTATTCTAGGATCAGAGGAGCTTCTCTAGAGCTTGGTTTAATAAATTTTAGCATAATTACAACCTTCCATCACTGAGATAAGCTGGTAGTATCTCTTGTTGAGTGAGTCACCAAGATGAGGAGTTCCAGGCTGTACTGGCACCAGCTTCACTGCAGACCAAAATACAAGCGAGAGGCACAGGAACACAAGGGCTAATGTATTCACTGGGTGACAAACTGCCAGTGTCTTTAATAGGAAAGGAAAATCCCTGAGAGAGGAAACTTTTTTTTTGTATAGCAATTCTAGTTCAGAGAAACTGATTCACATTTTTTTATTTTCAGTAAAATTAACCATGTTCTTCTGAGTGGGAGTTTGGTTTTTCTGATAAAGGATTTTTTTTTTTTTTAGTTTTTTGTAAGTTAACATTTTCTTTCTTTACACTCCAGGAATTTTTGGGCAACACTGATGCCTGCTGTCAGTAAAGACATATTTGGGCACTGTTGGTCAGGAAAGTTCTTCAGAAAGTCTTCTGTGTTGCCTTTGGTTGGGATTTTTTAAAACTGCAAAATACATAAGATTTCAAAATGTGAACCAAGAAACACTACTGTATTTCTACGTTATATTTTGGTTTGCTTTTCCTTTTGATGTCCACATTTCCTAAGATTCTTTGTATCAAAAACCATGCCAGCACAGCTGAAACTGAAGAGATTTTTGGCTGAACGAATAAGATTAGAATTTAAAATATGAAACAAGTTGATTCTTCAAGGATCTAACCCTGCTGCTTATGCTGATGTTCTGAAGTCAACAGGACTCAAGGTAAGAACACAGATTTATTTGCAGGATATACATGTCTAGCCAGTGCTAATTACTTCGTGGAAAGACTTTTGCAGTAAGAAGCTGAGGGTTTCTTTTTATAAGAACCACAGTGAAAAGGCATGCATGTTCCGAAGCAGATCCCCATGTTATCACTGGAAGTCAATAAGACCTCCAGTAGCAATGAATATTTAAGCATCAGAAATGTGCTCTATCAAGAAACCTACTGAATTGAAAATGCTTCATCATTTCCAGCCATCTGCCCAGAGCCACCCCTACTGAACCTTGAGTGTGTCCACATCTGGAAGATTTTCAATATTCAGAAGAGAAATGAAAGATTATTTTTATTAATCATTGGGAAAAAAGCATACCATAATTCTGGAAAATATTAATAAATATTGAAAAAACTGTACCTTTTGAGGCCAAGTCCCTTTTGGCTTGGTTTCCTTCATCCCTTGTTGCATTACTCAATACATAGTTTTCTGTAACTTCAGCTTCTATGTTCACCTGAGTTGTCTTTGTCCATCAAAGTTCAGACCACTTTTACCTAAGTAAGGGTCTGTTTCATTTTGCTTATTAACAGCTACCCTTCTCACACTTTCTCTCCTTTCAGCATCACCCCATGATTCCCATTTTCTACATCAGATTTTGGAGATAACTTTGTCCTTGGAGCTTCCCAGCCAGCTACCTTAATCATACTCATTTTCAAAGAAAAATTGAATTTTCTGTAGAGCAATGTAACCTATAGCACAGGTGGTTAATGCAAATTTCAACATATGTCTTGGTTCGTTTTCACACCATCCAGAAATGAATATGAGTGCTGTAAGAGACATCTGAAAAAACCTAGTTTTCAAATAAATTCAGTTTGGTTGAAATCAGCAATTTCTCTTTATCAAAATTACAAAATTACCTAGGTGATGCTATTTGAAATCTAACAGTATGCTGAAGAAGATAACTAGTACCTTATTTTTATTTCTTTGTTTCATTGAAAATATCATATATAATCAGCATGGGTTTGGTGTCATTTTTTTCCTTAAGCCAACCTTCCCTTTCTCCCTGAAAGTGTGTATACTCTAATCTGCCATAAGAGAGACATTACAGGCTAAAAGAGGCTTGATTGCCAGACACATAGAAATGTTCTCATAGAAGTCTGAGTTGAAGACTGCTGAAATCCTTGAGCATTTTCCACTCAACAGGCTTTGGATAAAGACCAGACTGACCACAATTACACAGTTCTTACCAAAAAAATACTTTCCTGATCAGTAATGTTAGCTGTTGAACATACTAATGAAATATTAATTCTGCCCTTTGAGAATATTTTATATGACTGATGCAAAAAAAGTACTTGATCAAAAATGAAATGCAAACATAAGGGCCACAAATTTAGTAAAAGTGTTGAATTTTGCATAAGGAACCACAAACAAGGTCTAGAGACTGAATAATACAGATAAATCAAAGAAATGAGTAAGCTTGTTTTTGAAAGCAGCAAAGTTATGTCAGACCTGAAATAGAAAACTGGAAAAAAAATGTGACTTTGTTTCAAGTCACATCTCCCTCCCAAGGCTCCCACACTGCCTATTCTGTTATGGTAATGTGTGTCATTCATCAGAGTGGGCTGATTCCAGAGGACATGCCTCCATCTCTGGGCATTCATTTTCATGAATGCAATTGCATGTTAGCAGCCTAGAGTAGGAAACTCCTCAATCTCTTGAAACAGGATATCAATTTACAGAGAATGTTCAAGGGATGAAGACATTTACAGTTCTTTGTTGCTCTCCTGTCTGGTGGGCAGGCAAAAAAGGGCAAAGTCTGCTTTTCAGTAATTCCAGGTTTTTCATTATTAGACAAAGAATATAATTGAAAGCACAGGGAGGTCAACCTACTAGGGTTGCTATTTTACCAAGTCTCTTCTCTCCCAAATGAACATGGACAATTATGTTAACCCCCTGGGTTGCCAAATAAGAACAAGTAGAAAGAAGATGACTGAGAAAAGCACAGCAAATGCCAGGGCTGTCATCTCTGACTGGGGAACCTGCAAGGGTGATAAGATAAAGGTACAGCGAATGCTTCTTAAGACACAGTACTTACAAAATCTTGTGACAGCTTAGAGAACCCCCAGGAAGCACCCCTTGGGTACATTTGCATTTTTTAACAAATCAGTTGAGCAAATTAGTTGGGTGAGGGTAGAGTGACTATCAAGGCTGTATTTGGAAAAACCAACCTCTGTTCCTAAAATTACTCTACTGTTAGATAAAGGACAAAAGCATCAAGAACATAAGTGAGAGGTAGATCCCACTTACAACACAAGGGACACGAACCACAGACTCAGAGAAGTTTCTGAGAGGGCAGCAATAGTGAAGTGGGAAGGATGGCAGACCTTTAAGACATGTGGTAAGTGCCAAGGAGTCCTTCTTCATCCAGTACATTTCTTATGATACATTATTTTTAAAATATTTTAATAAGGCAATACTTCCAAAACTGAAAAAGAAAGATTGTAGAGAATGAAAGGTGAGGGTCACACTGGCTGACAATGGAAGGATTTCCGTGAGCTACAGAGGCAGCCTTGGCAGTCTGTGCTGGAAGCAACTGTTCCAATCATCAGTGTCACTGTTTTATCTGTAAGCTGTAGCAAAGCTACAGGTCTGTTTTGCAGTGGAAGAACTACTTCTGAGTTGTGCCACATACAGAGTGCTGATGATAAGGAAATGTAGGCTGTTACTAAAATAAAAGCAGGCTCCCTGAGAGGTATGTAGCAATCTCACACCTGACTGAGCACGGAAATGAAAGGCACAGGAACAGGAAGTACAAATGGCTGTTTGCACAAATTCAAAGCCAAATTATATCATCGCTGGGAGGGCATATCCAGTCCAAAGCACACCTGTGCAAGGCTCACCACAGGGTGTGCAGTCTGAGATGGACATTCCAATACAAAGGATCTGGCTACAGTCCTGAATGGGAAGCAAAGCTTTTCTGAGAAGCAGTGCCTTAACATATGGAGCTATGGACCCAAGCCAGGATGTCAACCATGTAACTGACCTCTGATTATACAACTGATCAGTTAGACTTGGAAAAATATGTTCTTAGATGATGCTGCATGAGCAAACCAGCCATAAGTTAAAAACTGCACAACTCTGTTCATATACTTCCATGAGATGTTTACATATATATATAAATATATAAACATCTCATAGAAGTATATAAACAGAGTTTATGCAAGAAACCAGTGGTAGCAAAAGTCTATGATTGAATGACTAATAGCATTTGAGTTACAAACATCAATCCTAACTACCTGCTTTGCAGCTTCAAATAGCCACATTTGAAGCAGATCCTGTCCCCAAGTCAGCCAGTGACAAAGGATGTTCAAATTCAGGATGCACTGCCAGGGTCAGGATTCAGACTGCTGGAATGGCCAGTTTCAGGCCACCTTGGAAATGTTGACAGAGACTGCAAACACATCCCTGAGCTAAAAAACACAGAGGTGTGAGTGTTTCCACCATGTTCCACCCTAATTGTATAAGAGAAATGACTGTGCTGTCTGGGGCTGAGTTAGGATTCTAGTCTCCTTAGTTTCCCTGGAACACCAATGAAGAGGGAAGAGCTCATTCAGGTAACAGTTTGGATCAAACCCACCTTCATTACCCATGTTAGCTCCATTGGAGAAGGCACAAATGAAGCTGGAAAGCCCAGGGATATCAGCCTTGTCTGCAGCTTGGGTGCCTAGCACCTGGTACCTCAGCAAAATGAGTGTTTTGAGAATGCAAATACCTATCCCACCCTCAATGTGCTGGCAGGAAATAATCATCAGCATGGATTTATAATAAATTCAACAGGAATGTGTTCTTCATTCTTCTACATGTTCATGGTAGATTTAGACTAAAAGTAACAAGAGAAAACCACAAAATTATATGAGTCAACAATCTGAAGTTAACCAGATTCCTAAGAATAGGAAATGTGGTGCAAGAACAGTTTTCAGGAAGGGTTACTTCCCAGGGAGAGAGGAAATTACTGGCACAACTCAGTGGGTGCACAGCTGAAGTTTGATAATCTCTAGGAACAGGAAAAAAACCCCAAACCCAGACAGCTGATCTTAAAGCTCATTTATCTTAAAAAAATTGAAGATGGTGATAGAAAAGGCAGCATATTTTTAGAACCAGAAAAATGTTGATTAAGTCTATTTGTATAGGCATAGCTTGTGTGGCTAACTGACCATCTCAGGGAAAACAGCTTGTTAGCTTTCTGGAACACAGAAGAAGAAACCTGGGAAACACAAGCAGTTAAAATACTTCAGTTAAATAGACAATTCACAGTTAACTCCCTTGATCTGAAACTCATAGTAAAACTGTAGAGAGCAGCAAAAATCCTTAGGTTCAGAACAACTATTCTTTTTGCGTTAAGGCTTAAATAGCTACCTAATTTCTTTTAGCCATACTTGGGTTTCTATTTCCTAAGTTTATGTTAGTATATTCAAATATTTTTTTGATTTATCATACTTTAAACTTCAAAACTTATATAAATCAGAACGCTATGATGGATAATACCAGTAAGTAGCTAACATCTAGGGAAAGCCTCAGCATTTAGGCAAGTAGCATGTGACAAGGCCTTACATCCAAGAGTTAGCAGAAGGATGCTGGAAGAAAGAGAATGATTTCCAATGATCCCCTAGATTTGTTCATGGAATAATTCAAGAAACATGTAGAGTCAATATTCTTTAATTATTACATGTGTTTGGTGAGTTAAAGAATCAGGATTTTGATAGATACTTGATAATGAAATGCCCATTTTCAGAAGTTTGCTGGTATTCCTGGAATGGAATTTCATGTGCACTGCAGATATGCATAATGGTTCACAAACGTGCTTTCAGGCATTAAATCTATTCTTGTAATGGTCATTGAATGCAAAATGACTTTAATATCAGAATTTTAATCTTCTCATAATTTTTCTATTTATGTGTTCCATTTACTCCTGTATGTTAAGTTCATTCAAGGGGTTGCCAAGGATTTTATGGTCTTTGGGGAAGAGAAGCAGATGGTCCCAGAAAGACAAGCACTTCGAACATTGCAGTAGATTTGGGAAACAGACCTACAGCTGCCTGAGGATATACATGAGAATTTTAAAAGGTTATTAACTGAACTACCACAAGCTGGGAAAATAACTCAAAACCAGATGCAATCACTAATTGCTCACTTGAACTTTGCCTATGAAGTTATT
>NW_008236622.1:3829323-3842094 GCF_000691975.1 Corvus brachyrhynchos
GATAATTAATAAGATTAAGAAGGCAATTAGAGCTGGTGATGCTTGAAATTCTCTGTGAATGCTGCACATTTGAATTCATTAGGTGACAGTAACTGTGCAGATTCATCATACATGGAACCTCTTTGTCCTGGAATGGACATCAACAAACCCAACTGTTCACTTTTATTGGTTCACACAGTTAAGAGAAACCACAAATACCAAGACAGCTTTCAAATACCCTAAAGAAGCTGAATTTTAGTTCTCTCATTAGACATAAAGCATCCTCATCTTAAATGCTACACATTTAGCATTAAAACTGTTACCATCTCTGATAAGAGACTTTTCATCTTAACGAAGTATAGTAAAGCCTTTTGTCCGTACCTCCAAATTAAAACAGAAAAATAAATCAAAACAGAGTCATCATGGAGTTCTGACAGACAAACAAACTCAGCCTTCAGTCTTAAAGACTTAAAGTATTTGCAGTGGAAAAGAAACCCAACAAAACAGGATGTAATGTCATTGATGCCAGTGAAGAACAAACAAAAGTGGCAAAAATGTTAGTGTATTCAGCTGCAATGTAAAATCCCACCAAAGGATTTCAGAGCTATTCTGCTGCAAGTTTTAAAGGGGAAAAAAAAAAGATGAAAAGTGAAGCTAAGAACTTTGTACTTGGTACCACGGCAAGAGCTATAACACTACAAAAAATCTGTTACTCTGAGGCAACATCAGCACTCATAAGGTATTACATATCCCTCTGAGCAGATGCACAGGAACACACAGAATAAAGATTTCTTAGGCCGCCAGCAGTGTTCAATTACAAAGCAGACAAATGCCTCATTGCTTAAGCAAAACTGTGTGTTGGTTGTAAAGAAGAGTGTACACAGTCGTCCTTTGCAGCCAACACACAGCTGCTCAGAAACACCAGCAATAGAAGACTCTGAAAAATGGGTTCATTGCCAAGTGGTTCAGAATTATGCCATGACTGCAGACATGAAGAGTAGCTTTATGGGATCGAAAGAGAACACAGTTCTGTTTTCACATTTGAGGTCCTCTTTTACGCAGCTATTGCATTAAGGTAGGATTTCTTCAAAAGGAATACTGAGTGCAACAATAAAAACGCCCACAGGAATGCCATCACCATATCTACCATTCAGGGTAGGAATGAACTACTACTATCACACATTCCACTTCCACTTATCCATTGCTTACAAGTTCCACAAATCTCCCAGCACGGGGCTATCAACCAATACAAGTTACGATTGCTCTTAATCAAATGTGAATTGACAAGAATCTTCAAAAGTAGTTTTGTGAATTTATGTGAATAGCAGAAAATTTATCCATAGAAAATCCCAATTTCCCTTTTAAGAGATCTAGGAATAGAGACAAGTTAAAAACTCGATTCAAATGGAATAATTCAGCTGGATACCCTAGACACTATGCTGTGGTTCCAGGGTGGGATATCAAGCTGTATATCAGAGAATTTTTGCTGTATTAGGGAAGTCCCGACCTTCCTTTTAACATATGCAAAAATGCATGCATGGTAAAACTCCAGGCCCACACTGTCCTTGCTTATATTTCCAAATATACTCAATAACCTGCAAGTTAAGACTTCTAACTTTAAAACAGAGAGTTTTCTCCTCTATGAACATTAAAATGTATGCTATTTCCACCAATCTCCTTTCCAGCCCGAGCTTAAACATTTATGGGTAATATTACCAGGTATTTTCCTACCTGTACCTATTCCCCTGCCCAGGACTTCCAGACTTTACTAAAGACTGTTTTTTTTAAAAACCCAGCTTTTTTTTTTTTTTTTTTATTCTTCCTTCATATTGTCCATTTGCCTCTGTGTGGAATTACAGATGTATATTCATGTATATTCAACAATTATTTTTACCATGTAGCCCGATCCTCTAATCACCCCTGAGAGTTGTTCTTCCCCCATTTTACATACTAGAATGAATTATCTGACTTTCAAGCAGAAAAATTAAAACTATGCTCTCCATGAAAGTCAGCGTTGATTATTCCTGTGTTTGCAATGAGGCATCTATGTAAACATTGGCACTTTAGTTTGTACTAAGGTTATACGAAATAATATTTTTGAGTTTTTAAAATCTTATTATTTCTGATAACATTCCACCAGTTTTCTTTCTCTCCACCTGAGTCATATATGCCACTCCTTCAGTAAAAAATCAAACGTGGGCATGCATCTCAAAAACAAAAATGCCCCCTTCAGTGTTTTCTCTTTCTGTTACAGTCTTGTTACAGAACTTCTGTCAATGTGATCCAAGGATCTTTATAGCACCTTTAACAGGAAAATCTACCAAAAGAAAGGCTTCAGCATATCCACCTTTGATAGGCAATCCAAGAGCTGGCACAGATGTAATCCCTGACTGAGCATTAAAAGTACATGAAGCTTTAAGCAATTTTTCCTCTAGGAAATGATGAGTCAACTGCTGCTTGGCCTGATAGGAGCTCATGGTTGGCAGCTCCATAAAGAACTGAGCAAGCACACTTTTCAGCATCATTTGTATTCCAAATGGAGATGTAAATACAGCAGCAAACCCCAACTGCTTTTCTGCCCTTCATGAAACCATTTTATCTTTGATGATTTGAGATTACACAGAAAGACTGAGTGCCATATTTTGCAGACTCTTACCCAAGAGATTTTAAAATGCATTATTTCATTGCCCAGTAAAATGTCAGTGAGGGTTCACCAAAACAGGATATTTTTTTATTAAACATGGAAAGGTAATGAATATAAATTATTTGCATTTATGGAAGCAAATGATAATTTATGTTCTTAGAAAAAAGACAGCCATATATATATATATATATATATATATCCCTCTGCTGTTCTTCAATTTCACTTATTTAAAAAGAAAAAAAAAAAGAGAGAAACCCCTGAAATCCTAAATGCTGCTGTGATAGTGACTGCTTATTCTGCAAAAGGGAAAGTGTTTTTTCTCCTGGATCTTTGGAGCCACTGTGGGTCCTTATTCTACACCTCCCAAACAGCTCTCCCAAGTCCTGGGCCGGGCAGTGCTCATTGTGGTCAGCCACTAAAATTATTCTTCACTTTCCACACCATCAGATCAAAATGAAGAGAGACAAACTTCCTACATAAAAATTTAAATAATCACATGTAGTTTGGGGGGGGTTGTAACCCTGCTCTAAGCACTTTTCTTTTTGACCTTTATAATGCATACTTAACACTGTGGTTTAATCCTCGAACACATCTAAATCTATATTAATAAGTATACCAAAGATTTATACTAAAAAAGTCAAATCCTGTTAAGAAATGGATGATTTTTATTCAGAACTGGATACTTCAGATTAACTAAATGCTGCTCACTAGACTTTGTTATAAAGCACTCTTCAAAGCAAAACTATTCTTTACAGTCAAATCCATTAAATTAAACAGGGAAGGGGACAGGAAACTTGTGCATCATCAAATCAATTCAAGGCTCACGGTGCTTCCTTTGATAGTAAATATTTTCAAAAACATGACATTACTATTAGTGCATAGATTTATGTACTATTTATGCTAAATCTATTCTCAAACTGAAGGTTTGTTTCCAGTCTTTTGGTCAACTAATCCATCTATAAATTTTCTTTTTTACTGAACAAGTACACCTACTTGATTATAGTCCTTCCCCCCATCACTGCCAATATCATATCTCTCTGAATCTTACTTTACATTTGGGTCAGACAGATACATGCATCTAGAGCACGGGTCAGAACACGCACAACAGTTCAATGAAAATAACAACACTGCTGAAAATTTTGACAATTCCCATCCTTCCATTTCCAGTTATCAGCAGTGAGATGACAGCAACAGCTTCATGTATTATCCTATTAAAAAGTCAGCGGTGCCAACCATACTATGTGCTGATATTTTGTTTCACGTTTAAATGTCATGTTTTAGTATCTATATAAACAACTGGCTGTTCTGAATCTACCATAACAAAATAAAATTCTGTGCAGTATATTTTGATGTAAACTTTGCCAAACACAGAAAACCAATTTCAGAAATACCCAGGCACCTGCAATATCTAAGGAGCTGAGGCAATAGGGAAGGAAAGAGAAGTTTATACTTGCTTTGCTCCCTAGGCAGATTTGGGGCAGAGGTGGCAGCTCAAATTCTGGCCTCAAATTCTGCTTTTCTTTGTGGATAAGCTATCCAAATTAGGACTACTGTAAATGTGGATCACTGCCTCTTCTCTGCAGGTTCAACTTGATGGAGTTTCGCATGGATGAGTCACCAAACACAGACCCTGTTCTGGTCCTCCGAAGCCTCCTGGACCAGCTGAGAGTAGCTGCTGTAGGAGGCAGGACACCATGTTGGAGGGACATCTGGCCTGATTTTCCAATGCCTTCTCACATCCTTAAGGACAGAGAGCTGGTACCATCCTGCCCGCCCTCTGCACCTGCCCCATGCTGCAGATCCCTGCACAGCTCCAAGGAGCCACAGGCTGTGGGTGGGTACAGAAGGTCACAGTGAGACTGTGCTGGGGCAGCCACAGCCAGCTCACTGCACTGCACACTAACCATGTGCTGAACACACCACTTAGCTCGGGCTCAGCAGCATTATTAGTGCTCTTCATGGGTTGGCACCACTCCGCACAATAGTTAATAAAAGTCCCTGACCCTCCTGCTCGTGTGCCTTACAAGTCTCAGGGTTCCAACAGCTGTTATGGGTTAATAGACCCATCTGGAGCACTGAGAATATGCTTGTACTCAGCCCCATCAGCACGGTGGAGGTATCTCAGCATATCTGCATCCATCAGCAGGGTTGATGAGCCATACTCTGCACCATGACATGGCTGTGCTGCTGCTTCTAGAGCCCTGGCAGCTGATGTATTCAGTGTGCTGTATCTCAGGCATGAAAAACCTGTAATCCATCCTATTAAAGACTGGCCTCGTAAAATCCAAATCTTCTTGTTCCTTATACTTCCAGCTTTCAAAGAGATTCTTTTACTGCATCTTTCCATGCTGTTCCCATTTTGCTACCATTTAACACACGCCAAAACACTGCCAATGGTGTAAATCATAGCAAATATGCCTGGTAGCTCTTTGACAAACATGACAAGACCAAAAAATACCAAAAAACAACTTTTAGAGAGGTAACAAGACCAAAGCTTCACTGTGACTTAGTGCAGACTCTCTGTGCACTGAGTGCTGCTGACCCACTGGGTGATTTCACCATTTTCCTGCCACTTTCTCACAGTGACCCATGCACTAGGACTCTAAGACTCACTGAACTCCTTCCTCAAAATACCCTTCACAAAGGCAGACTAGCACTGAGAATCTCATTTCTTTTCACCTATGACCTTGCCATCATAAATAAAATTGACATTTATAAGGAATTCATTTGAGAGGTGTTTTGTTCTGAGGCAAAAACTAAATGATTAAACAGCTTTTGCAAATACATGTTTAATTTCTGGGAGCTGAGTTATTTTACAAGACAATGTACAGTTGTTTGGTTTCTTGTGCTCTTGAAGTGAAAGAGACCAAGTAGGAGATGTCACATCTTTGAATTATTGTAGATGATGGACAACAGACTGTTGGACCAATTTAGTGATAATGTCAGAAGCAAGCTCCCAACAGATAAATAACGATGCTCATCTAACAGCCGGACAGCTGAAACACATCCTGCTCAATGCACTACAAAGATAGACTTTCTGTACTGTCCCATTCAATTATTCTCCTCTTGTTTCTTGTTTCCCAGCAGATAATTGGATTTTAAGAGACAGCATCTCCAATTTCCAGGGCTTCATTTCTCTTCTGTTTTCCTTCTGATTTCACTCAAACTCTTATGCCCATGTCCTATACAGAATCAGCCAAAGCCTTTCTAAACTTCTAAGCTACTCTTGAAGTTAAACGAAGTTTAAAAAAAAGAAAAAAAAAGGTCTTCAAAAGTAAAGGACTTGATCCTGTTAGGCACAGAGGACTGTTCCTAATGTGGGGAAGGCATTACTATTGCAACTGCTAAAGAATCTGCAGGAACACAGGTCTCCACAGAATCAGTCTCTTAATAAAATAAAATATTATTTAACTGAGAAAAAGGAACTTCAGCATTATTTAAGCACATATTTAAAATGAGAGTAAGAAAACAGTGACTGTTTCTATCCTAATATTAAGACCATTATTCAGAATGCATTCCTGTAACAGCTGTCCTTCCATAACAAAAGGAGGTACACAGTGTAGAAAACAATATATATTTTATTAAAATATGATGAAGAAATTTCTCTCTTCAAGACTCATAACATGCATATATCTTACCAGTTTTCAGTGATTTTTTAAATTGTTGTTTGTTGAGGGTTTTTTCTCCTTAGCAGAAAATAAAGGCTTAGAGAAAGACTTGAGTTGACTACAATGCTATACCTTCTTGGGTGGACAAGAAGTATTCATTAAACTGCCTTCTGAAAGACCTAATTACCAATTGTATCTCGTTCAAATAAAAAGTCTTGCTTTCAGCCCAGAAAGGCAATACTCTTAAAACTCTCTGGACAATTCTTTCCCAGCAAGTACTTCCCCATCAACTGAAGGAACTGATCACATTCCTGTCATTTATGAATCTGTGCTTTCCCTTCCCGCACCAAGCTAGGTTGTGATACTGCCTACATTTGCTAATTCTGAGAATGCCATGTCTACAGATGCCCAGTGAGTCATGCTGGTAACAGCCATAAACTGATGAGCACCAACCCAGCACTAGCAGCAGCACAGCACCTATGTGATAGAAGACAGCACATCAGCAAGTGTGGTGCTTCACAGCTTTAAAATTCTAAGTCTATCCAAGCTACTTTTGAAAAGCAAAGTCTCCAGTTGCAGACCTCACCAAACACTCCAGCTACACCAAGTGCTCCAGCTGGTCTGCTGGAAGGTACATGTTTGTAGGGTCTCTGAGAATGACATCAGAACAAGCACTGGAAAACTGGATCATAATCTATGCAAAAGATTTGACACCTTGAGAAGTGAGTAGGACCTTCTAGGAGTAGCCCATGGAAGGATCAGAATGGTTTGCGCTTCATTCTTCCCCTCAAGAGTTCATCAAATCTCACTTTTCAGAAGCAGCCAGGGAGCTTCAGGGTGCTAAATTCCCAGGAGCTGCTTGGACCTGCTCAAGTGTGAAGCAAGAAACCATAAACAGCTGCCTGCCTCTGCAGTTAATCCCTGCAAACTGTGTGCCCTCTGCAATACAGGCAAAGGAACTCCAGTGTCTATTTTTACCAAACGTTTATGTGGCATGCTTTGACACACTGTTCAGACAGAGCACATAACTTGTGTCTTGTTACCATCTCTTTATTCTGGTCCCCTCTGTAAGTCTACAAAGTAGTCCCTTTGTTAAAGCAGCACATAAGTATGCGCTACATAAAATCTCAAATATGGTCAATAATAGTTGTATAACAGCTACCATACTGCCTTGCTATAAAGCTTAAGTAATGAGATAGGCCAGAAGAAACCACAATGGTGCCTCACCTGGTGTACTTTTTCAAATGAAACGACCCTTATCCCTTTTGACAGGTTCAAAGCCAGCCCAGGACACACAGCCATCTGCCCACAGGACAGCAATAAACGTGACTTCTGTTTCTGCCTGAAGAAGGTGCCACCTTCAAGCTGGGAGTAAACATATGCAAACCAAGGCACTCCAGGAGAATTCAGATATTTTCAAATCACCTTTATTCCTCAACCACTACTCTTTTTAGCTTTGGAAAGTGTATTTTCATCTAAGCTATTCTTATCTTCACACTTTAGTTTCTGTAAACCTGCTTAACTCCCTTCCTTAGTGGTTTTGTTTGACTATAAATGAACAAAACAGCTTGTTTTCCACAAAGGTCACGTTTTCCCTTGAAGGGCAATTAATACAAAGCTGTGGCAGGACTCTTATTTTTGCCAAAAGGTATCTGTAATTCTGGTTATGCCCTTTGCTAGCATTATGCAATTGCCATGATATAAACTGCCTGAATTAAAAATACAAACACATTGCCATGTACTCATATAGTCAAGACTGATCTTTAATTATTTATCAAGCTTTCATGACCCAGGGCCGTGTAGAACAAGTATTGTTAACTAGGATTACTTGATAACTTTTGGGATGCATCTGTATCACTTAGTTATTTCAACAATTATCTATTACATATCAGAAACCTATATCTTTCCCATTTAAAATCAAGGCCTGTTTTACTAAACAGTATAATATTATTATTAGTATTCAGAGAAGGGTTAATAATGAGATAGGTGTGCTCTCTAAACGGAGCTGACGCACATTGAAATCAAGGTCTAGCTTGATTTCTACCCAGTTCTGGCAGAAATGAGATGGAAAAAAAGAATCCCCTTGGCAGGAAAAAAATACAAGTCTCTTCTGCAAGAGCAAGCAGCAATTCTTAGGTAAAAAGTGTTTATTTGTCCCCACAGACAGGGAGCATAATTGGAAATGTTAATATGCTTGACACAGAAAAAGAATATAATCCTTTCAAAATACCAAAACAGCTTCAAAGACCTCCTGATGCATTGATTTTTTTTCTCCTGACATTAAAATAAAAGCAGAGAATACTAGTATAGACTCCCTGTGTAGAGCACTGTCCTACTAGAACTGAAATAGAGCCTGCAGGACAGAGATCAGTCGGGAAGCTTTACATTCATCTGGCCTCAGCTGAGATTATTTCAGAGCAGCGTCGTAAAACTCCTGCTCAGAAACCAGCCTGGACACAATGCCCTTTAATTCCAGATTCAGACATAGTAAAGTGCACAGAGCAATTCTGTTCATCAAACACATGAATACCCTTAAACCTAACAAATTTACTTACCTAAACACTCTAGTTTACACTATTTGTTTAAACTTTAAGACATACTTAAAGTATCTCATGGCACTTATTTTATCAATGCAGTAAAGATATATGAGAAAATGGCCTGGGCTTATGTGTGCTGAATTTCTCTCTTCGTGCATTTTCAGGGGGAATTTTAAAATGCTTTTCTTCAGTCTGCTGAATGACAGGCAAATTGAACAATTAGTTTCATCCATACCAAATGAGGGTTATCACATGCTAGTGAAGATAACAAGAAATGACATTGCTATATCCCAGAGGTACTCCTTGAGAATGAGCTAAATTTAAAAGGTCTAATTATCTACTTACATAAGTTAAAAAACTTCAGCTTTTGCCAATGCTTTGAAGGGAAGTCAAGAGTTCTCATCAAGAGACAGATTCTCTACAGGCATTGGCAAACCACCACTTAGGGCTTCTACCTACCTATAGTTATAGCAGAAAAGTGCCACAACACAGACTCCTGGCATAAGCAAGGAGGTTGTGTCATTCTCAAGTAGCAGCTGATTTTCCGGTTTCCCATCAATTCTGTTCTGCCCTGTAATG
Organism: Corvus brachyrhynchos; assembly: GCF_000691975.1. NCBI lineage: Eukaryota > Metazoa > Chordata > Aves > Passeriformes > Corvidae > Corvus > Corvus brachyrhynchos. Next base: position 3,838,671 of record NW_008236622.1, read on the forward strand.
ACATCTAATATGTTGTACTCATGTAGGTCTGTTTTCAGACCTTTTTTCCCCCCCTCTCTTTGTTTGCTTGTCTCCCATGCTTGTGTGTTCAACCAATCTGTGTAGTTCTGAAAAGCACCAATTAGCCAGTGACAACAACACTCTAACACTGTGCCTGAGGACCTTTGCTGGAGTTCTCACCTTTGTCTCTGAACTGATGATACATAAATATCAGCTCTTCAACCTTCATAGCTTAAGAAAACCAAGCATCCTGAGGGCAAATGTAGGTATAAAGGAAAGCCATTTATGTCTTCACTCTGTTGAACTCACATAATAAGACTGTGCCTCATGCATTTTATCTGTCATTTTAATGTGTCAAGTGAACAGGTTATTGGCTTATTTTAGAGAGGAAACTGTCTCATTGGGAGGGGACATCTTGACTTTTATGTGACCTGGCTTTCTCCCTGAACAGCCAGACTTTGATTCAAATGCAAATATCTTCAGGGCAGCTTTCAACACGATCAGTGTTGAAAAAAGCCATCAATAAAGGGAACCAAGAAATGACTAAAAATAATAAATGTCAAGCATGTGAGATGTCCATTAGCTTCTTCCTGACTTAGATCCATAAAATAGAAAGCAAACAGCAGGTGCCTAGCAAAATGATCTTCAGGAGTGCTTAGAAAGCTTAACCTTCCTGCACTTAGTTATCTACATCACACAGTGGGCATGTTTAGGCCGCTGAACAGTTCCAGCTCTCTGTGCTTTTCACCTTTTTATTTATGAAAAAGAACATCTAATTGACCAAACTCCACTCTATAGTTCTCATTACTCCAGCTTTGTTTGTCAGGAAACAGATGCGAGAAAATGAACAACTAGGCAGAACTTTAATCTTCTGCAACACCTATGGAAATTTATGCAAAAGTTAGAACTAGTAGCAGAGACAATTTTTCAGGTAAGTTCATACTAGAAAATTTTGAAAATGTATCTGTGGTGTGAGGAAAGGTTCAGGCGGGAACTGAAATCCTTGGCTTGTACCTTGTATGGAATGTCCCAGAGTTACCAGGAATACTGCAAACCCAGACAGTCACAATCCCTTAAGATTTAAAAGTGTTAAATATTTTGCTGGGTAGAATGTACATAAAGAGGTACTGCATTGTCCAGTGTGAAGCCTTCACTTTCCTGTTTTAGGGAAGGGATTAAAGCTCTATCAGTTTCCAATCCCTAAGTAAATCTGTACAGGCAGAATAGAGTAAGTCCCATCTTCTTGCTGAGCTATTTTAGCAGGCACAATTAGACATCACAGGCCTAGCTGCAGTGCATTTCTCTGACAGAGGTAGACATATAAAGGCAGGAATGGAACCAGAATGCAAACTCCTTACGCTGAAGACAGTATGGCAAGTTCTGTTCTCAGATATGCAGAGGAGTTCAGGAGAAGCTCTTCTCCTCCACTTACAGCCTTACTGTGAACAGAATCTGACCACTCCTTTCCAGGGTACTTGTCAAATAACATAAGCAAGACAGAGATGACCTAAATATCTTCTTGCTTTGCACTCTCCACTGCCAGATTTCCTCAGAACAAACTGATTGTTGTATCTGCACTCCATAAAAAATACTAATCTGTGTACAAAAAGCTGTTAAGTTGTATTCAGTCACCTCTGATATTTGAAAAGTCTCCTTTGGATCTCAGTATCAAAAATTAGCTCTTTCTGTAATGTTTGTCAATTACACTGGGACTTTCAAGTGGTCTTCTTTGCACAAAGAGGTCCAGGAAGGTTTTTCTTATGCTTAACTGGGATTTCTTGTATTTCAGTTTCAGCCCATTGCTTCTTGTCCTATCTTCAGATACCCCTACAAAGAGTTTGGCTCCATTGCTTTTACACCCTCATTAGACAGTTATACACATTGATTAGACACTCCTCACAAAGCTTCTCTTCTCCAGACTAAACAAGGCAAGTTCTCTCAGCCTTTCCATGTTAGAGAGATGAACCAAGCCCTTACTCATCCTCATGATCCTTCACGAGGCTTGCTTCAGTAGGTCTGTGTCTCTTAGACTGGAAAACCCAGAACTGAACCCAGAATTCCAGATGTGTCTCAGCAGTGCTGAGTGGAAGGACAAGAATCACCCCTTTTAACTGTGGAAATGCTCTTCCTAATGCAGCTCAGCAGGCTGTTATCCTTTGGTGCCACAAGGGCACATTGCTGGCTTGTGATCAACCTGGTGCTCATCTACAGCCTTGGAAACTTTTCTGACGTCTCCGTCCAGCCACTGATACACTGTACATAATACAGGCACATAAACAGATATGGAGAAACAACCCTCAATCCATGCCTTTTCAAGGATGTTAATTAATTGGACAAGAAGCAAAAAAACAGCCACAGATATAATCCCAGGATTACAGCAAATGCTGCCTGGTAACCTAAAAATGTTATCATTTAAAAAAAAAAAAAGGATGTAATCAAGTTGCCACACCAATGAACAGAGCTCCCTCAGGAAGAAAATACTAGATACAAAAGGGTTCTCTACTGCAGCAGGAAGCATCATCACAAAAAACATTGCTTGGAATACAAACAGAGCAAACCCGGAAATTAAATACAAAATTTAAGCCACTGAGACAAAGAAAAGGAATTCTTTCATCTGTTGTTGGAGGCTCAGACACCATGTCCTTAAAGATAAAAGGTACAACAACCTTGTCACAGCTACTTTCTTCAATTCTTTCCATGGCCTGATCCAGTCTGATCATGTACATTTTATGTATATTAGTCTGTGCTTAGACCCTATTTTTAGATTGGATGAACCAGTTTCTTTCCAGTGCTGTAGTTCATCCAGGGATAGTTTATTCCAAGGACTACTCTGTACACAGAGTATGCAAAAGATTCTCTGTCACATTGGACACCCTTTGCCCTATACACTAGTCCCTCAGCATCCCAGCAAGTCCTGCACCCTAAAACACTCCTTACCCTCCCCTACAGGCTGTGCTCCAGCCCCTTTAAGTCCCAAGCCTTTCTGCACAAGTTCTGAGGCCACAATGAACTGGAAGGAAAAGACTCCTCTCTCCTGACAGAGGCCAAGCAGGTGCCTGTAATGCTGGGTCATTCCAGCCAACACACAGCATTAGCACATCCTGCATGTTATTAGCAGAAAATAAAAGATACTATGTGTGTGTAAAACTTACCTAGCAGAGGCAGAGAGGCTGAAGACAGTGAGGAGAAGAGTAAGGACACAGCCCTGCCCCCTACGAGTTCACACTACAGGAGAGAACATTTCAACACTTAACACTGCAGCTTCTGACACCACTTCACTGGAAGTTGAAATATATTTAACATGTATTTACACTTCAGTGGCTACTGTCACAAGCTCTGCAAGAAAATCAAGAGACAGTGAATCAGTTCATTAACAAAACAAGTGGGGCTAATAAATACCTTGGAGACAGTTCCTTTAGTGGAG
>NW_008236622.1:3842172-3853532 GCF_000691975.1 Corvus brachyrhynchos
GGGACAGAGACACTGGAGTCCTCCCTAGAATGCTGGTGGAACAAGTGTCAAGTGTAAATACATCTTAAAATAGCTGCACTGAGATCACTCTCTAAAGAACTTTTAAGAGAGCACTTTTTTTCTAACTTGGCTGACAAAACCTAAAAGGTAAACAAGACAGGGATGCAGACACATTATTCCAGCACTGGCATGAACAGTGTAGTTCCCTTATGCTATTTGTTTCCTACATTATACTGCGTGGGATTCTCACACGTGATCAGCTTTCAGGTATCTCTGCCACCACTGGAGTTCAAGAGGTCACACACATGACTTAGGAGCACAGTAGCTGTGCTTCAGTAAGGCCATGCAATTAGCAGCTTAAAAGTAAGTAGCTCCTATAGCTGATTTATTAATAAAGATAAAGAAGGTGAATATTTATAACTCTCTTTCTGCTTTGCTGCAGGTAGAAATTGATAACCTTTGAGTAACTGTGAAATTGAGAAGGTAAGTTTTGCAAGGTGCACCTGAGAGAAATCCATTGCAGACTCACAGAATGCTCAATGAAACTTCCAATTATAAAGCAATGAATGAAAAATTCATGTAAATGTATATTGCCAAGGGCATTACAAATCTAAACATGAAGATTAAGATCAAAGTTTATTTCCCTGGGAGAACAGTCACTGAAGCAATCAAGAAATTTTTGCATAAATCCCATTAACTTTCTATAGAAAAACCAAAACACCCAAATATAACTTCCTAACTAAATTATCATCTTGGCTCTTGAACAAATAGGCATTATCACTTAAAAAGAATGACAGGGTAGAAAATAATGTTCAGGAAGCTGTATGAAGCAGCATCATTTTTTAAGCAGCCATCTCTCTTGATTTGAGCCAAATGAATATTTTAAACTATCTTTCTAACAATACATTGATCAAACTTGCCCTCTGAACACAGCAAGGAAAAATTGTCTAAAAGTCAATATTCTTCTGGCAGTATATCTGAGGGGTACATCCTCCAATATCACAACCTGTCCTTCATCTGTGGAAAAGTCTGACTGACTTGGAGTAGCTGAATGAATAACATTATGTCTCATCTAGTATTACTGAAACGTGGTTTAATAAAAGGATGGCATTTCTACAGTACTGAACACTGCCTTCCAAAGTTCATTTCTTACTGTTAGAGCTGAGGTTTAGTTAATATGCCTGAACTGATGCTTGACAGCTCAGGCTGGTGGGAGTCAGTATCAGTCCTTTGGTATTCAGTTAATGCCGGTGAACAAGAGACTGCAGCTGACACAGTATATCTACAAAACCTTACTGTTTGCTTCCAGTCCTGTCAATACAATGCAGATGATGATAATCAAGAAATGATTTTCTAAAATGCCTATATAATTTTCATGAAAAAACCCATCAACTTTTAAGGAAACTCCTCTAAGACTTGAAAACCTTCTTTTGAAGCTTTCTACACCTGTTTTTCCCCTCCTTTCAGATGAAGAAAAGAGGTTTGCTTTTACTAAAAAAGGTGATGACTATTTTTGATCTGCTACTTGCATTAACACACTACTCCAAATACCTCTTCTACAAATTACTTATGGCCTTGAGCATGCCATATATCCTTGAACTCTTTGCAAAACTGATTTTACACAAAAAAAATACCTACAGAAATACATGGAAATGGCTCAGTTACACAGACACACACAGAGATATCAGACTGAACTGAGCCATCTCTCAGGATGGGAGAACATCAGAAATTGTTCCATGCTGTTTACTGGTACACTCAGCAAGACTTTCCTCAGTAACTCTGCCAGAAGCCTGGGAGCAGAAAAACACTGGTTCCATACTGTACAAGTTAAAACCACAAACTTTGCCAGTGACACTTTATTTCCCATCACAGCAATTCTGCAAACTGCTTTCAAATTAAAGCAATGATGTGTGTTCATTACTCAGATTGTAATGAGCAAAATACAACTTCCTCTAATAATACTGCATTCTACCTTCAACAGTGGAGAATTAACAGGAAAAAAGGAAAAAACATCCTTATTGTAAGGAAATATTGAAATAACTTAAACATTATCTTGTAGAAGAGGCTGGAGAGGTTTAAATAGGCAAGATCATTAGGTACTATTTACCTCCAGGATTTTGAAGGATTTTAGGGAGATGCTAAAAATTTGTTTTCATTTCCACCTGAACTTCAAAGGACGTGAGACGTTAGCCTTTTAAAAATAATTAAAAACAAACCCAAAACCCAACAACAACGACCAAAAAGAAAAAAAAAATCAGAAAGAAGAAACACCTTACTGAGAAAATATCCACTCGTGAAAATATCTCAGCCCTTGCAAAAGGTCATTTTCATGGGAGAGAAATGAATACACCAGTTGCTTCCCGTTCTGTCTTCAAAGGCTATTTGGAAAGACTTTCATGTATGTCTGATTAGCAAAGGTGGAATATAGCACCCAAGGCACTAGCAGGGATTTCTAGCTTGCTATTCCTTAGAGGCTTTTTAAAATCAAAGCAGACATTCAACTCGCCGTTTCATTTCTAATATTTTGGACAGAGACTGAAAAAGTTCCAGACCGACAAACTAAGAGGAATTAAGCATTATTGTAGCATGCTCTAATCAGTTTGGGTTATTCACTTTCAAAAAATGTCCCAGGCACAAAGACAAGAACATAACTAGTTGCTCATGCACATAGGACTTTAAAAGCTGCAGGGAGTGGAAGTAGGATGCACAATACAATAAAAGCCCAGAGGCATTCTTTGAACTGCCTCACTGCTCAGTGCTCCTACAGCTCCAGCAACTCTCAGGATGTTCAGCCATAACTGTAGGAGAAAAGGACCAGGAAGAAGAGAAAGGAAAACAAAACCAGTGAACTTTCCTGTTTTCCTGTTCAACTGCTGCTTTTCCAGGCAGTTCAGCAAGTAAGTATCTGGAGAGCAGATTTCAAGTCTGAATTAAATCCTTCTATTGAGTTCAGTTAGATTTTACAAGAGCCAATACGACCCAACCTCTTTAACAGAACTGAAAAAAAAAATTCTGGATCAGAAAATGGCCAGCTTTCTTGACGAAATCATGAAAGGAGATCTGTTGCTTTTCTTCTCAAGATACATCTGGACAGAGCAATTATCATGTCCCAGTTGCGTTATCTCAACAGATATAGAACTCACTAAGGCTTTTTCCTAGCTCTCAGAACTGGATTTGCTGCTTGAATTAGAACTCAGCAAAATTATGATTTTTATGTCTTAAGTTACCATCCAATATGAAAACCCCATTGTCTACACAGTAATACCTGTAATATTAGCTCTTAGAGTAGCTGAATTCTGAGTTACAGAATTTCCATACGTCAAAAGTGCTGAAAGAAGGATACAAAATTGTTTCTGTAAACCAAGAACTGTAGACAGTGAGAAACGTTTGGGTCCACCAGTGCCAGACTTCAATAAACAGGAGTGAGTTCAGTGGAGGGCAAACTGGGCTGGAACATTTTCCCTTTGAGGAGAAGCTGAAGGAACCTGGCTTGTCAAACCTGGAGAAGAATAGGCTTCAAGCAGGACTTTGGAGCATCCTTCCAGACAACCTTATCAACAACACACAAGCAGGCTCTTCACAACAGTGCAGGATGGAGGGAGGAAACAGTCATAAATTGAAACAAGAGCATTTCAGACTTAATATAATGGGAGGAAAAGCCTCAAGGACAATCAAACAGTGGAACAGGTTGCCAAGAAAGGCTGGATGGTCTCCATACTTGTTGGTCTTCATGACCAGATTGAATAAATCCATGAGTGATCTGATCTCATAGACATCTTAGCAGGAGGTAGGATAAGAGATCTCCTATGGTCTCTTTCAACCTGAATTACCTTATGATCCTATGATGGCAGTTTCATGTGTCAAGATTAATAGTATTTTGCAAAAAAGAAAAAAAAAAGAAAAAAAAGAAAAAAGATACATCACTACTTAGGCTGCAGTATATAAAACAAATGAAATAGTATGTAACAGGGCAGAACTGAAAAAACAAATTACGACCTTCTAGAAGGATTAGATAAAGGTTTAATTTAGATGCTAATTCCACCAACTAGCATGTTTATGTTCAAAAGCAGGGCTGTTCCCTCAGCTTATTAGTAGTATATTTGCATGAAAATGTGATCTATGCTTCTTCACCACTCACTCATCTGCTCTTCCTGATTATGCCTCATTTGAAGCCACAGTCTGCAAATAACTGTTATGCTACAGAGAGATGATGTTGAGTTCAAGTACAGAAAAGTTGCAAGAGAAGAGAGAGTACTTAGAAATTTTTTTTTCCCCATGAACATTTGTTTACCCATAAAAACTTGAAAAGAAAGAGTAAAGGAAAATACAACTGAGAATAAAAAAATCCTGCAGTCAGATAAGAACCTTTCCAGAAGGCAAAAGCAGCTGGACCAACCAACTCCCAAAAGAGAACTTATCAGAAAGATGGAGAAAGACTTTTCACAAAGGTGACAAGGAACACAGCTTTGAAACTGGAAGAGGAAAGATTTAGTTTGGATCTAAGGAAGACTTTTTTTACAATGAGGGTGGTGAGACACTAGAACAGGTTACACACAGAAAATGTGGATGCCTCATCATTGGAAGTGTTCAAAGTCAAGTTAGACAGGGTTCTGAGCAACCTGAAAAGGCGATAGATATCCCTGCTGATGGCAGGGGGGGGTCAACAAGATGATCTTTAAAGGTCTCTTTCAACCCAAACAAATTTATGATCCAATTAAGAGATGGGATTAGAATAAACCTTGCCTCCCCACACAGAAATGTCTTTGCAAATGCATTTGCTTTGTGCCCATTGTCATGGGTTTACCTAAAGTGAATACTTGCTAAAATGTTTGCTTGCATGACAGAAAATTCTAACCTCAAGGGAAAAACTATTCCTTCTTGGGAGGTATACCCCAGTATTACATTAAAAGATGTATTTTGGATAAGAGCAAAATAGCTCTGAACCCTTCGAATCAGCTGGCAGAAGCTGGGACTACTGAGCAAACCAGTCTCTTCCTGATCTGCAAAACTTTTCAGAGCACTCAGAAAGTCTTAGAGTAAGCTTGGCTACCAGTTTTACAAAAAAAGGGTTTCCCTTTTCTTACTGCTGTTTATTGCACACTATAAATACTTTAAGAGTACAAAAAAGCAAAAGATCATAGTTTCTTGAATATTATGAAATACAATGATTTTTCTGATCCACATATGATGTCTACATGAACAGTCATAAATTTCTTTGAGAATTAGGGGTTTTTTTAATTAGTTTTTTCACTTACTCATTTTTTTATAGAAGTGAATTCCTCCAGAAATATTTTTTCAATACTTTCTGGTGTTTAAAAAAAAAAAAAAAAGAAGTTGAGAATTACATAACAAATAAAGAAGTATTTGCAACGGAGACATAACACCACCACTACTTTCTAGTGATAACATATAAATCCTAAAGGCTTTCAGAAGTTTCTAATCCAGAAATAAAATTGGTATCACCAGTATGAAAAAGGCAATGTCTGTATTGTCTTTCAGAACTATGTCTTCTAGTCCTACAGCATATCCTTCTTTCCAGTTTGCCAAGCATGCTGACCTAGATTTTGAAACAAACAGGATCTAAAAATAGACTATTTGCTAAAATAAGTGTTGCACAGAGACCTCTGCAGTCAGCAACACTCTAAATCTCATAAGAAGGACATTTTGCTGTAAAAACATGGCATTTTTGTGCCAAACTTCAGCTTAATGCATTTCATTTATGAAAAAGTGTTCTCTTTATTTCAGTGTGGTAAAGTGAATAAGGTCCTAAAATACACCAATAATGTTGTGACATTTATATTAAAGATTTACCAGAATATATAAAGTGAAATCTTGGCTCCACTGATATTCATGGAAATGTTGCCATCAACATTGAAAGAGCAAAGTTTCCATTCAAAGAATTAGTTCCCACAGACAGATTCTAGAAGCTGGCCTGAAAAACCAGAACTAACCTTCAGGTCCTATCTTTTCAGAAGTGGGCTCTAATTTCTTCAGCCCCTTTTTTAATAACCACTATCTTTAAAACTTTTGAACATGATTACTTCATTTTTTCCTTTTCTTCAAGTTTGGCCCCTGGGCACAGTGGAAGCTAGGGCATACCTCAAACATCTTAACACTGAAGTCAACAAAAGCTCTGTCAATTCTTCCTGTGTGATGTTATATTCAGAGCCACGGTCCACACAAGCAGTATCCTTTGAAGAATCAACATCTTAACTCAGAGAAAAACACAGAAGAGGTGATTCTGTTTTCTCAAAAGACTTACTTTCATTTGCAAACCCTTCTCATTTCTTGATCAGAAAACCCTTCTGACAGTAGGGCTTGACATAAGTAGTATTTAAAAGTTCACATCCCCAATTACCCACTTAAATAGTGGGCAACTGTAGCCCAGAGCTGAGCTACAGAACTTTTTGTCTGTTTCTCTTCCAAGGTAAAAGAATGGCTTCTTTCAGTGCCATAGGGAAATTATTATTCCTCCTTCCACTGGCCACTAAACTCTTTATTTTCCAGTGACTTGGAAGCCCATTCAAAAATAATACTAACTGCACAAGAACTTCAGCTTGTACAAATTAATTTGGCTCCACTGAATTTATTGAAGGATCAACAACAGGACCCAGCAGAATACTTGTTCTGGCTGTTTTAGATGTTGCATTTAGTTGAGTATTAATGTGATTATGGCTGATACTTGTTCTTGCTGTTTCTCAGACTCAGTTCCTTGCTGTGAGAAATAATCTGATGCACACTAGTGGTTATAAATGAAGGTGTCTACAGTAACAATAGGTGTAATGAAGCCAATATCAGAGGCTGTCTGCTGATTCAACCAGAGAACATCTGACCCCTGCTACCAAATTGGCTTTATCTTATCTTTCTTTTTTTTTTTAACTTCAGTGTCTGCTACATTCAAAGTGACCAAAAAATGTCACAACTCAGCAACAGTGTTTACATCTTCCTGGTTGTATAAGACTAGTTTTTCCCCACATTAAGATAAGGCCTTCTCCCAGGGACTTCAGCAGAGCCAACTGTGTGGCCCATTATAGCTGGGACAGGATCAGCAGGATTTAGCCCAGAATTGTTTCTAACAGATACACAGGACACCAATGCAGTGGGCTGGGCTAAATCGTGCAAGAAAGTCAATCTATGTCAATGCTTTGACCACCATTGCAATTTTACTACAACGTCAAATAGCTGAATAGTTTCACGCTAATCCAGCAGTGATTTAAAACAGGAACTTCTTTCTATCAACTTATACTACCCTTCTGGAAAAAGAGTAGCCCAGACTGTAGCCTGGGCAAATCAATGCCAAATTCAAATTATTTCATACTAGCTGGAGCTTTGACCCAAGAGCTAAATTTCATTTTCAGAAATTTCACATTAAAATGTCACATAAAATATCACACAGCATCCAAAGGGTGCAGTGAAAGAATAAAAGAACTGCACATTCTTTAATCCTTCCATGCATTCATGCATGCACACAGACCCTCTAAGCACAAACAGATGCCTGTAAATGAAGTGACATGCCAGTGAACAACCCAGACTGCGATCAAGGTAGGAGCCCAAGTGAGCCTAAATGTGCATGCAGACTGTAGGAAGCTCCCCTCACCAGCACAGAAAAACACAGGAGGAAAAGGGAAAAAGGAAAAGCATTGTCACAATAAGATTAAAAAACCCAACCAACCAAAAAAACCTATGTGGAATTACTCCTTGCTTCACAGTCAATCTTCCTAGTGTGAACCTTCCTAATGTGAATGAAAGCCCTACCTTTCCCAAGAGCACACACATCCAGTTCTTTGCAACTCTTTCTGATTTTCCCAGGTGGAATTACAGACTGTTGTATGTTCAAACATGTGTGGAAGAGCAATGCTGCCAGGGATCTTGCCATCATCAACTCAGCTGCCTGGGAACTTTGTAAGCCTTGCAGAGAGGATATTCCAGGGCCTAGCACCATTCAGAATGGAAGATGATCCAGTAAATTTACACCATGGGAAGGTGGCATCTTTAACCCTTTGCCCAAACGAAAAAGCTGTAATGATGAAAGGTTGAGCCCTAACTTCTGTATGCTGAGATCCTGTTCAGCAGTTTTGGGGATGAATTTTTCTTGAATGTTGACCCTAGGCACTAGTTTGTCCTTTTTTTCAGATTTCCCACATACATTTCAAGTCCTGATGAGACCTATTATGAACAGAGCAGTAAATGGTAGTGCTGGAGATAACAAATGGCTGAAGCCCACCCAGGAAATCCAGGAGGTCCAGAAGGGTAAGAGGAGGACAGCAGTGTCAAGGGGGAAAAGAGTCAGAAGAGGACAAAGGTTCCAACAAGAATGAGGAATAAAGGCAAAATAGGAAGCAGAGATTTTTACTTGTGGAGAGGTACCTCTTGGATACTTTTTGTGTCCCAAGCAGTGATATTTGCTAGGAAACCAAGGGTCTGAGTCTAACCACTCAGAAGAAAGATTTCAATGATTGAATGCTAGCAGCAGGTAGAAATTCAGATTTCACTTATTTTAAACATAAGCTAGTTTTTAAATTATGTGTTCCCTGGGAGAAAACAATTCCACATTCCATTTAGGGACATAATTGCATCAGCTGGTAGTTTCTGAAAGCAGAATCTATTCTTTTTGCCAGTGTCTTCCTTGACAATCTATCATTTTAACCAATGCAATTAGGGTGAGAGAAGATTGAGTATTTTCTGGGTTTAGTTTCAAAACAGCTTCTAAGTAGGTCATGTGAATCACAGTGTCTGCCAAAAGGTCAAGTTAGTGTTATTTAATCAAATGTGTCCAGTGGGGACAGTTTGCAGAAGTCACATACAAACACTTCACCACACATCAGCACATCAATATGCTTTTTCTAAAATATATATCCTTTTTTCAGCCCATGAAAAGAAAACCCTCAAGAAAAAAACATGAATTTTAAAAGAAAAAAAGATTGCCTGTTACATGGTGTTACTGGTCAATTAATAAAACATCTAAATCCATCCCATATATCTACAAAAGCAAGCCAATCCTGACAAGTGGCTAGAACCAATAAGAAATGAAGCAGCATTGTAACAGATGTTATCAGAGTTGACACATAGTTATTTTAAAGAATCTGTTTTTTTAAATTATAATATAAATACTTTAAGTTTCATATTATGTATATAAAAATCTGAGAGATTAAAAAAATGAAGATTCAATGAATACAAAAAAAAAAAATCATATTTTTGCATGTTTTTCCCTCATGGACAGCAAAATTAATGCTTTGCAAACATGCTAATTTATACAAACCATTTATGTGAATGCGTTTCACAAATTATACCTTAAATTATTTACAGTATTATATACCAACTGCTGTACTCATTTATTTTCTATAGGGAAAACTCTCTAAGCACCATCTATATGCATTATGTTTTTTAGTCACATGCAAGTTTTTCTTACCATAATTAATTTGGCATTACAATTACAATGAACATGTAGCTGCATTTGCCAACTCCTCACCTGCTATCAAATTAGCTATTTACCTGAAACAAGCAGAACTGCTGATCCTGGCACTACAAGTAAGTAAATTTTAAACTCACCCTCCTAATGGCAATAACTGCCACACTGCCTCATTTATCTCCTTTAGTTGAAAAACAACAAAAAAAACCAGCTCCCAAACAAACCCCCCTGCCACTTTCAAGTAACCAGCATAAAGCCACATCCTGGAGTTTGCATTCAAAGTCCTTTTTCCACATCAGTTAAGCTTAAAGAGAAGGAAGGCTGCCACAATCTACCAAAAGCAATGCATTTATTTCTCCTTCATCCCATGGATTTGCTGCAGATATTCCAATAACCAATAGCTAAAACCTTAAAATTAAGGACCTTGTCATTAAGTGTGATCTAAGCAAAGAACTAACAAATATGCTGCAGATGGTAACCACAACATGCATAAAAAAGTAGGAAGTGTGGCAAGTCAGTGGATTATGATCCAGGATGTCTCAACATGACAGACTCATTCTGAGATGCCACAAGAATATTCCCCTGCAGAAAGGCTGTTTCCTCTGAAGCAAGGTCAAGCACTAGATATCTCATGGAAGTTAATATACTTGAGTTCTAGGATTTTGACTTTGAGCCAAGTGGCATCTCTGCATGTTTGCTGACTTCCCTCTGTCCTGCAAATCATGGCAACATTGTCCCCGTGTTGAGCTCAATAGTCACTCCACCACTGACTTCAATATATGTGTGATTAAATCCCTCAAGCTTTTTTCATAATATATTCTTTACATCAGTGAAAGGATCGATGTGGGGAACACTAATCTAACAACTCTCAGTACAGCCAGCACTTTCTTTTAATAATTAAGAAGCTCAGCATCCAATTCATTGCTGATGGGAGGGCTACTGCTCCGAAAACTATGTACACAATTTCTGCATTCAATTCCATGTATTTCTTCATCACTCATTTAAATTTAAGTTTTCCTGCCAGCAGCTAGAGCACATGTTATATGCATACAAATAGGTGAAATTGCAATTCCTATCACATCTGGCAGAAAAACCATATTTGTGAGGATTTTCTGGCCTTCACATCAGCATGAGTTGGCAACTGAGAAAACATATTTAACATTTTCTTTTTATTTACTAAACTGTTTTGATACAGAAATTCTGCAAAAGATCTGACATCAAATTATCATATTTAAACAATAAATTCAAGTGAAGATATGAATTTTATTCAGCAGAGCAAAAACATGCTCAAAACACTTTAAAAACAAAGAGCAACAAACAAGTCCCCAGATGAGTCTCAGCACATCCTGCAAACCTGTAACTGCCTCTTGTGTATATCTACGTTTCTGGCAATTCTATTTGAGCTTTAGAGAAAGAACATGAAAAAGTTTAGAAGAACCAAAGTTTAGAAGGCTGTCAGCAGACACAAAGAAACCTTTCTGTATTTACTCTATCAAGAGAATATCAGCAGCAGCGGTTTATATGATCCTCATCATTACATAGCATTAAAAAAAATCCCAGAAACATTTCAGTGCCTATCCTTGGAGCAAACAAAAATAAAAAAATCCCTTGTATAACTATATACTACTATCAGAAGAGATATTTCAAGTTAGCGCAATAAAATACTCCCAGGATCAAAGCAGGGATTAAAAAATATTGTAAAAATATTAAACACTGTATTTTTTTTCACAACACTGACCTCCTCCAACTCGTAGATGAGTAGAGCCCAGTAGAGACGCACAAAATAGACTGACTGCACCTCTATGTGCACTGAACTGGAGCACTGACTGTGAACGTACATTGCTCAGTACACACACACAAAGTGTCACAGCCCCTGCCACTCTATAACCACATCTTTTTAAGATTTCCAGTTGACTGAGTGAGTAGGTTTACACCTATTTTCTCCACTCCC
>NW_008236622.1:3853561-3858684 GCF_000691975.1 Corvus brachyrhynchos
TACACACACCTAAATCCACACTTTTCAGCAGGTTATGGTTCTCTGTCCTACAAACTGTGACTACTGGGATATTTGTTTTACTTCATCTTTGCACATGAGGGAGGGGGCAGGCAATAAACTTAGGCATTAATCCTTCTTCTGACTGAAAATGAAGTTTTGTCTCATTGATATCATTGGCTTCATGCTGTGCAGTTCACAGGTTTCTTCATATCTGGGCAACTGGTATGAACTCCCACAGGCAAATAGATCAAGCCCAATTCAACAGGACAGAACAGATTTTAACAGTAGTGCAGAGAAGTTTCAAGAAAGATTTAAAAGAATGATATGCAAGTAAGAGTGACTAGTACTTAAAAGTTTTATCAAGAGACTAACACTGACATGTGTGAAGTCTTCCCTGCATAGCAATTTTCATATGTCAGGACACCACTCAGGACAATTTTAGCAATAAAACGAAATCTCAAGAGGGATGTTGGGATTTTTCCCCTAGATAGGCAACACAATTTACATAAGCAGTAAACAGCATCCTTGACTGTTTTCAAGACTGTTCTCAGGATATTTGTTCAGCTTTTAAGCAGTTCAGACTACTAAGGAAGTCTCAGTTTTGATTTTGGGGTATTTAGGATTTTTTTGTGTATATAAATAAATATATATATTATTCTATAAAGCTGTCTTGATTCTACAGTTACTCTAGCCCATACCTTATCTTAAAAACACAAATATTTGTATGTAAGCCAGTGACATTTGTCTTGTGTTTATTACTCAATACAGCTGGCAATGGCTGCATGAGTAGAAAGTAAAATGGAACAATATTTTCATCAGCTACACAGCAACAAACATAAAACCCACAGATGATTCCTCAGAGCTTTCTTCAATGGGAAAACTCCAGGAGTTTCTTTGACCACTTGAGGCAGAGAGATTACAGATCATTTTCAAGTGTGTAGACTTGACCTTTGTGCTTCTTCTATTAATTTACATCATGACTTAAGACTGCTTATTTAGCCTCACGAGATGGAGCATTTTGGTATTCAGGTTCTGTGATGCTTCTGTTCTCAAGACTGGAGAACTAAAACCCACTCATACAATGAAAAAATAATTAAGAAACACAAGAAACCTAAACACTCCATTTCGCAAATGGAACTTTTTCTGAAACTCTTCTGGATTACTGCCCTGGCATTATACATTAATTTATTTCATTAGCAGCTTTGAAGTATCATAATGGGTGGAACTACAGAAGTGAACAGCTACCATAGAGGCAACATAGAGCAGTCTGCAGAACCTGGCAAAATCAGACTGTAATTTGCAATACTGATAGCTGCAATAATTAAATAAATGCACGGGGTTTCCTTAATACTGTGTACAAGTGTATTTGATTCTGTTCTCAACAGTTCTGCTGTACATTTGATCTAAGTCAATAAATCCAGAAAAATAGGAAATTTTGAAGCATGGACTCATTTAAATTTTTTTTTCAAAATTACCTTATCTTAAAGTTGTTATAACTCCCCATGATTTTACATTTATTTAGTGCTTTACACAGACTACAGATAATTAATTCCATTTTTTTCAGGAAGAAAATCTTTGGTCTCAAGCACTACTTTCCAGAAAAGTCTGATATGAAAAACACTGTAATTATTAGAGTCTGAGGTGAGTTTCTGAAATAACCAGGTTTTTGCATACCTAAGTAAATCTTTCATTTCTTTAGCAACATCCACACGTCACTCTGCCTTGCAGAATTATTGCATAATTTATAATGTTATGAACTTTGTAGGTAATTGTTTCCCACTCAATTGATGATGTGTTCTGGAGGGTTGACTGTTCCACTGATACAAAAAATTATTTCCTCTTCATGGTTATCAATGAGTGCCAGGTCAAATAGACAGAAAACTGCCAGTCATCTATCTTGTTTGAATATTGAGAAAAGTGAACTTGGGGGTTTTGGTGATGGGAATTTTGTTTGTTTCTTTGCTTATTTGATTTTTCTTAATACCAAACACCTACAACATGTTATTTCTTTGAACAGAGTCACTTCTGGAAATCTTTGAAAAACATTTTTGAAGAAGGAATTACAACAGTTTGTTTTTCAGAAGAGTCAAATGGCAAAAGCTCAGGAATATCTGCTTAGGCAATCCAAGAATTTATCACCTTTCAAGTATATTTTACTTCTTATTTTTCAAATACATAAACAGTTTTCCATTAGCTTTTGTTCTACAAAGCAGGTTGAGAGACATTTGACAGGATGCTCTTTTGTCATCACAGACGTAATTAAAACCACAAAAAAAGAAGCAATTTTTGCAAGCAAATTGCAGTTTCCTATCAAAACCAAGACAAACAACACTGCATTTGCAGAGCTTTATCATCCATCACACATAAGCAAGGGAGGATAACAGAGTAAACACCATACTTTTTATACAGAAGTGCATCCTACCATGAAAAACTGAAAACAAGAATGCCTTCAAAGTACAGTACATCCTTTGTCAGCACAACAATAAAAATGAACAGCAACAACTTGATGCTAGATCTGGCAATGGGGTGGGATGATGTGCTGTTTGCATTGAAAAAGTTGTAGCACTCTGTTCAAGGCATATTATTAGGAACACTAAGCTTTCAATAAGGCCAACGAAGAACTCCACAGTACAACTAGTAAGTGTTAGGCTCCAAAAAATGCTCATACAGTGAAAACGCTTGTGGAGTTACTGAAGAATAACAGCACATTTTGATGTATTTTTCCTTACAGCTTCTCTGTAGGCACAGAAAGGCTGTTACATCTGTTTCTAAGAAACTAGAAACAGAATGGGCAACAAGGTGGGTGACTAAGGGTCTGACATGCAAAACTGGAGAGGTATCTAAAGGCTGCTAAAAGATCTAAGCAGTTCAGATACCTTTTAACCATTTAAATTATAGGAGTAGAGCAGTATTTAGAAGATATATATTTAAGTGTTCATTGGTTTTTTTCTTCTTTTTAAGGTAATTTTTTCTGAATTTTTCTTTTACATGACTAAGGGAAGTTTTAAAAGCCTCTGTTGCTGAGCTTTGTCTGCCTGGATGATCTATCTATTACTGAGGAAATAATATCCTGTGATAGTCCTGAACTCTTCTGATGTCTGCCAGGTTGCAGGCAGGGTGTGGTTCTGCAGTTAAAATAGATGGGATGGATATTCAGAGGGTCTGTGCGACTGACATTTTCCAAGAACACAGGAGCTCTGCACATATGGGTGCACCTGTGGTGTAGCAGACAGGACAAAGAGCAGGTGAGGAGTAAAACATGCAAACCTGCTTGCTTTCCTCGAAATTTTCAGATGCAGCAGAGCACACAGAAGGTGCACAGAGCACACTGTTACTGCCACAGTGATTTCGATAGGTGAGCTCCACTGCATTTAGAACAGATTCCATGACCCTCAGCACTGAAATCCTTCTCTATATCAAGCTAAGCTATTTAGGGCTGGCAGCAGAAATGGCATTTCATCCTCTGTGCTCCCTTTCCTTTCTGTAAGGGCTCTGAGCCAAGCTAACTAATCTAACTACCACGGCACAGAGGAGATGAGCACCAGCACACAGATTGCAAATCAGATCACAGAATCGTAGAATATGTTGAGTTGGAAGGGACTCATCAGGGTCATCAAGTCCAACTCCTGGCCCTGCACAGGACACCCTAAGAGTCACACCATGTGCCTCAGAGCATTGTCCAAACACTTCTTGAATTCTGTCAGGCTGGTCCTGTGAGCATTTCCCTGGGGAGTCTGTTCGGTGCCCAACCACTCTCTGGGTGAAAAACTGCTATGGTACTGCGTGCCCTTGAAAACAAACAAACTCTACTGTTTGGCTTGGAGAATACAGCATACACTAAAGACAGGCAGGAAATTCAGGTAAGATCTGTGAAGGAATACAGGCACGAATTTGCTGAAAATTGCTGTCTGGCCATTCACGGGACACATTAGGAGAGCTGGCAGTTCCTGAGGGAGGTATGGGAGGGCTGTAAAGAGAGCACCTCAGACAACAGCAGCTAAATCACAGTATTCAGGACTTGGATTCAGCTGAACCATGGTATTTAACATATGAGGATGCCTACTATCTTTTTAAATTAGAGTCCTAGATTTTGCAATGGGTGCAGAACCACGTCTGCATGCAGTTGATGGAGCAAACCTTCTCCAGGTATCAATGCTAAAAAAGTTAGCCTCCTAAATTTCAAAAAGAAAGATCTTTCTAAATGTAAAGAAAAAAGGAAAAGGCCTATTTGACCAAGAAGCATATCACTGTTCTGGCTAAATCTGCACTACTCAGATAAGGGAGTTGCATTTCAGTAGCCACGTTTAAATAGAGTTGAGGATTTCCACAGTGTAAGGCATATCAGTGCTAATAACTTGGCACAAGTCAGCATCTGTTATCAGAAAAAACAGCCCATTTACTTCCATTCCATAAGTTTGGTTTCAATATGCCTCACCTAAATTACATGCAAGACAAATTTGCACCAAAATGATACAAAAATGCCAGTCTATGCAGAGGAGTATTAATAGCAGTGATAGACACAGCACCACAGAAATTAAGGTAAAATATATCCATTTCACTTAGGGATCCAAACCACTGAAAAAATCAGCACTAAAAGAACTGCCTATAAGCCCCTCCAACTATCCTCCTTAGTGGATTTCACTCAAAGGGATAAAAAAGATTTCTCAGTTTCAAACTGTTACCTCCTGAGTTACTAGTCAGAATAACACTCCAAACCAAGGAAAAATAGCATCCTGATGTTTCAAGCACTCACCTGAAAGACAGGATTCTAAACTGTATCTCTGACACTGTCACCCATCTTAATCCTTGGTCATTATTAAGCAACTACAATTCAGCACTCTATGGTTTGTGTGTATATATATTTGTGTGTGTATATATGCATTTGTTCATCAGTTCATTTGTTCATCAGTCTCAAACTGATCATCAGTCTCTGCAAACACCTTCCAAAAACAGTATGTTTGATTTTAAACTGCAACATACATTTCTCTCTTTACTCCCAATTTCAGCCCACAGTTATAAAATAGGAGTACTAATCCCTTCTTACCAGTTTCAGGGTTGTGGAGGTTAATTTATTAATGTCCATGAGACTGTCTGAGGTAGCCAAATCGAAAGCCTGGGTAAAT
>NW_008236622.1:3858756-3868850 GCF_000691975.1 Corvus brachyrhynchos
CAAAACACTGTTTTAGTGGGAAACCACTACAACAGCCAAAGAATATTTATAGAAGTTTTACAGAAAAAAAAAAAAGTATCAGCATTTACCCATGCATATACAATGATAACTATTTTCTTAATAACTTTGTGTTCATTTTGCTGAATTTCTTTGTTCCATTTTAAAGTCACTCCCTCCTAGCTAGGCCTACTTAAAATAACTGAGAAAACCAAGTTTACTTCTCAGTATTCACCACAAAGTTTACTGCAATTTACAATGCAATTAAGGGCTTTTGTTTAGAAGAGCCAACTCTGATTTTGAAGGTATGGTCAGGGTGTTCACAAATACAGAAAGGTTATTGTAATACCTGTCTGCATTAAAGTATAGGAAAAGGACAGAAAAGATTTAGACTCATTTAAATTAATGATTGGTATGTAGCTACATGTATCACAATATCTCAAACACATGGCAAAAGTAAAAAAATACTAATAGGAATGTTCTCTACCCCAATGCTCTTTGATTAAACAGATAAACATATGATAGGAAAAAGGCTGTAGGTATAGAAATGATACAGTGAAATACCCAGGGTTTTTAAAAAAAATATTTATCTTAAGGAGTACATGTGATAAATCTTCTTGACAATACAAATTCAGTGTTAGCTCATTGTTACATATAAAGTCAGCTGTGCTGTGGACGGAATTAATTCTTACCCTTCCCTCAATATAGTTTAAATCTGCTGGTGTTTGACTGAGTTAAATACCAACAGTAACTGAGCCTTGCCCTTCCACACACAAGTTTTGAGTGTGCTACCTGAGGCACAGAGACGTGTTGTAACTGATCTGGGACCTCCAGCAACCACAGAGACTCTCACAAGTCCCTTGTCCTGGTCTCAGCTCTGTGCTGAAGCCCCCAGCCGATGTGCAGTGACTGGGGAGCTCTGGTGAGCAGGGTGAGGCTGGAGCAGTGCCCAGAGGCAGAGCCTGGGGTTAAGCTCTGGTCCAGCCATGGGCCCAAGGTAGCAGTGGGCACGGCCAGCCATATCTTGCTTCCAAGTTGCCTGCAAGGAGCTCTGCTCTACACTAGAGCCACTTCTTATTCTTATTTGTGTATGTAAAAATCTCTGTGGGCCTCACTCTAAAAAAACGTTTGCAGAACTAATTAAGTGGAAACTGCTACTGACCTTTTAATACTAATTATTTCTGACAGTGTTCTAGAATAATTAAAACAGGAAGAGTGGAGCTCTCAAAGAAAACAGCTGTAGTGTGCTGAAATGCTATACCTTCCACAGCTGCCTCTCCTGCCCCGCAAGAACTTTTTCAGCCACAAATGCCTGTACAGAGCAAAGTCACCACACTGGTCTCTATTCCTGCCTCCTCAGTGCTCGGCCCAGGAAACAAATGCAAAATGCCCCTTTGTTCTGCTAACAGCTTTACTGACTACAAGGAAAACGGAGTTTGGGCTGACTCGAACCAGGGACTGGCTGATCTTGCAAGATGGACATTAGAGAATCAGATTTACTCTGTACTTCAGAAAAAAAGCAATTCCAGCAGCATCCCTGCCCCCACCAACCAAAGCATCCAGTCCATAGTACAGCCACATCAAGGAAACTAGCTCTAAAGCAGAGAAACTGAACAAAGCAGTAAACCCTCACATTTTTAATGATGTACAGCAATTACACAGGAACCAAAATTTCTTTATGTCAGTAGATTGAGTAAAAGCCAAAAGGACCACTTATTCATTACTACTTTGCAGTCATTTCATACTTTGTTGAACAACTTAAAAGCCTTGAGAGAACAAACAACTGGCAGTTTTGCTTTGAAAGGTTAAGCCCAAAAGGGAATTGGAGCCTGAGGCAATAACTTTACTTTCTGAAAAATATACATTCTGTGGATTGTAATTAGAGCTGTGGAAATAACTGTTTTGTCAGCCCATAGGCCAAAAGAAAAAAGGGGAAAATAATTCATTCAAGGTCAGCAACACTGCCTCTCTGTACAATCATGACAGAGCAGAAATGTCCCCAGTCAGGAATAAAAGCTCCATTCGCATGGGTGGTCACTCGTAGACCTAGGTAGGATTTGTCATCTAGTCCATCACGTTCTTTCTGCTCAGAAAACACCCAGGTTCCTGAGAAGGCCATGACTAAAACACTTTAAAATGTGTGTATGATTGTTTTCCACTTCATTATTCATTTGCTCTCTTCTGACTTCTCCCACCTTTCCCCTTACAACAGCAGCTGCTCCCCAGTCTACTGTTTAGGTTTCTTGCTCCTCACTTTTTAAATCAGTATAGATTTCAGCTCAAAAAATGGGCTGAGATGCACACTGCTCATTGATCTGAACATCTGCAAGGACTAGTAACTCCCACAGCATGGGATGATGCAAGCATGGGATAAGATGACCATCACAATCAAATTATTTTGACTTTAGGTTTCTTATTTTGCTCCTCCTTCTTGCTGTTAATGCAGCAAATTTATTTGATTTTGTTATTTTTATTAGAAGCAAAGATCCATCTCAAATTTCCTCTGGTTTTCAATATTTGTGTCATTAAATTTTTCTCCCATTCTTCAATTCTACTGCTTAAATGCCAGTATAATCCAAAGCCTGCCACTGGATGGAAAGAATGTTTAAGAAAAGATACAAAAACTATGGGCTTATATGAGCACTGTCAACAACTGTGAACCCTTATTGTGACTCTACCTTTATCCAAATAGCTGTTCCTGGAAGCATCCTTGAAACCCTGCTTGTAAATACTGCATTAGGGCTTCTAAAATATGTGAAGAAGTTTTGGTTAGCCCATGACATGAACTTTCATTCTTTATTCCTCCACTAGGGCACTATACAGATGTAACTCATTCTTTATACTTGTTTTTTGAATGAGAGAGGATATTCTTCCAAAAAGACTTAATCTGATCGTTATTTGAGCAGGATGAGAGGAGAAGTGAAGAGCTGTATAAATCTTAGTGAGAAGCCTGGTCCGGATACAGAGACCGAATTTGTTCAACTACAGAAAAAAAATTGGTAAAAGTTTGGTCTGTGGAGCACCACATGTAAAACAATTTCATATACAGATTTTAATTTTGAAACTCACAAAATTTTGGTTCCTTCTCAAGTTTCAACCTGTTCTGCTGCTGCTGGGTTTTTTTAATCCACAGCCTGTAAAGTCAAGTGCCAAATCTATACAGTGCCATGTCCTCACACCATTAGTATTTCAGCCTCCAGCACTCCTAAGGTTATATGGTTTCCTCTGCAAAATAAATTACAGCTCCTGTAAGCAGCTACTTGTTGGTAGAGGAAAAAAACCAAAAAAGTATCAGTTATTTAGGAGAGTCACTGTTTACCAAGGAGACAGCTGCTCAGCAAAGTTGAAGATGTTTGACACCATCATGGAGACAATCATCAAAGAACAGAAGTTTTAAACACACTTCCCAGTGTGGTAAGTAATCTGTGGATATTTGATCCAGCTTTTATAGAAAATACTGCACAAGATACGCTTTTACTCTTGTGATATAGAATACTGAACAGCATTCAATAAGTTTTTCACACTGCTAACCTACAGGGCAATGCAATGTGAAACAAACATGTTTTGTTCCAAATTCCTGATCTATGTTATCCCCAAATGCTGAAAAGAAAATCAAGGGTACCAAGAAATATTTTCCTCATTGTTAAATATTCTCTTTATACACTAACAACTATTTGCTTACTAAGGTGAGAAAATATCCCTGCTCTCCAAATGGCATTACATTTGTTCATAGGTTAGAAATTAAATAATAAATGTGGTTTAACTGTCATTTGGTTTACATAAACATAAGTACTTATGAGTGAAAAGCAGTGCACCTTTATTGTAATTATAACACTCTTAAGTGTATAATTAAAAGGAAATACAGCAATCATTCTCTTGTTTCTACACAAAAATCAATAAACATAAGAATAAAGAAAGATTTTTATAGGATCACTACATGAATTGCAGCACTCTACTTTCTTTGCAACTGATATATTTCTATGACATACTTTATTAAAATTTGTATGTGTGCTTATTTGTATTTAAAATTCTGTTCCAAAGTAACTTCAAGATGGATGCCCATGGCAGCAAGCTCCTTTAGCTTTGAAAAAACAGTAGAATAAGGAGTTTGGGATTAATTTTTGTCCAGTATTTGAGTACAGAGACTTTATACATCCAAGTTACGCCCTTAATCCTAGCAGGCATTTTGAGGAACACATACTCTTGCAACAACTCATTTGATCTGATGAATTTTATTCTCTTCAGAAAAAAATTGCCACATATCTGTGCCACATGAAAGCTGGAAAGTGCTGCAGGGTTACCTCATAATAACAAGCAGCAATGAAACCCCGTAGTTTCATCCTAAAAACTTCTAAATATATCTAAAGAGTAAAAGATGACAAAACACATAAAACGCTATGCTGGAATGGCACAGCATCAGGTGTGAGTTGGCAGGGACAAGACCAAAACACCAACACAGGCACAAGGGCATCATGGCAGCCTAGTAAAGCAGCTGTGATTCAGTAAGGCCTGCATAAATTCCTAATAAATAATTGATTTAAAAATAATTAAACAAACACAACTGTTTCAAAAATGAGAATTATACTTTGATGAGAAAAGTAATGTGATATTACATGTTCACCTAGCTGAACTCACCATATTTTCCTTTACCTTAAAAACTTTAAACTAAGTAAGAAAAGTCTTCCTAAATGAATAAAATCTACTCTAGGCACATTCAGAAGAAATCCCCTTCATTAAATTCAGCTTCTTCACATCTATGACAAAGCTGAAAGCCACTATATCTTTCACTGGTTTTTTGCGTAGCAGAAGTAAAACTAAATTTTGAGCCAGACGAAGATTTTTGAAGTTCAGATCTGTGATTCAGACCTATCTCCTATTACATGCTCACAAGTAAGTACCATCATATGAAGAGGAAAACAGCAAGAATTATAAAGCAATGGGATTTCCTTCATTAATCTTTGAGAGCACTGAGGCAAGAACAATTCCATCCTGCAGTGCCTCAGACAAATTGTCTAAACTTGTGAGATTAGTGCTGGTTGCAACATCTTCCTGTTAATAATTTTCTGGATTTCTATCTGTATTAATACTTCCAGTGAAATTAATTAAAAGAGTTAGAAATTTATTAAAAGATGATATAACCAAATTAAAGACTATCAATTAATAATTATCTAATTCATCATTAGCCTGAACTAGTTGCATTTACAATATTATTTTAGTAGATTCACTTCACTTTTGAAAAAACCAATCATATTGTCAAGAAATTTCACAAAATTACTGAACAGAAGCACTCTATTATGGCAGCAGCCTCATTAATTCACTCTAGGGACAAAGAGTTTTAATTCACTTTAACAGAACAATAATCACAGTTGAAGCATACGTGTATATAAAAATTCTTAGTAGCAAGACCTTAGCTTTGTATTTTTACCTCAGGTTCTGCCTGGTAAATGATGAAAGATGATTTGTACAAGCTGTTCACTATTGGAATAGTTAACAACCATTTTTCTTCAACTTTTATTTGCTGACATCCAATTTTAAGCACAAAAAATATGACAGTTCGCCTAAAACATGATCCTGAAAACATACACACAATTACTTGAGTCCTTGGATATTGAAGAAGTGGTTTGTAAGCATGTGGTTTAACATTAAAGCAGACCTACAATGTTGCATAAGACTTAAACAGTGATGACTTACCTTATTTAGGCCTGAGTTTCACTTCTGCTTTGTCTTGACTGAAATGTGGAGCAAAAGGAACTTCAAGGGCACCTGCAACACCCATTTAACAAATTCAGTAAGCAGAGAATTAACATGGTCCTTGAATTTTCAAATTATTTGCTGAATTGTGATCTGATTATTACATTTTGCAGGAGTTCAAACTTACTTACATAATATATGGCATCAAATTCTGCTCTTACCACAAGAGCCAGACGGAACAACTTTTTTTCTCTCAGACATGAGGACACGCAGTAATTTGCTAGAAGCAGCAGGATTGGGCAACAAATAGTTCTCTCTGGGCATGAGCTGGGATGAAGGGGGTCAACAGCACCAGGTTGCTTTGAGCCCACTCAGAAGTTCTTTATTTGGCAGCAGAACTGGTTTCTCCTGCCTCAAGCACGCTCTGCAGAACAAGATCTCATGGGGAGTAGAGGGAGGCTTGGGAAGATCAGCAGTGCTCCAGGGAGCAAATAATGCTTCTGGGATATAAGAGAGAGTACCAGGGGTAGAAAGCATCTCTTGCCTTGTTCCTTTCCCTTCCCAAGGCTGACCTCTCTACTGCCATGTATGTTGTTCCTCTTTTTTGAATGAATAAAACATCTACTGCTACATCCAAGGTCTGGTTCCCACAAAGAATTTATCCTATTTCTTTCCCTCCTGTCTTCTGTGCCTCCTTACATATGCCATTTCTCCTATGCCTGTCTTCCTAACTGTATGAATTAGAGAACAGATTAGGGTCTAGAAGCAGTGAAGTTTGTACCATATACCATATCTGGTCTTCTTGCACCACTCTGTTAGATTTAAGGCAAAGGCTCTTACACTATCACCCCTTTCCTGTTCACAGAGCAGCAGACTAGCAGTGCACCAGCAAACACAACACTGCTTAAATTGGGTAAGTACCTACCTCCTGCTACTATACTCAAAAATAGTTCTGATTCTACCTGGAGCTTGTCTTTAACATATTTTTAACAGCAGGGCTCTTCAAACAGACAAGTACTACACACTCTGGGTGCATGTGTCAAGAGATGAATGGAACAGTGGTTTCCTACATACAGATGTATTAATAATTTTTGCTTCCAAAGCAGACAAAAAAAAATTATAATGGCCTCTCCCTCAAAGCACCTCAGGACAGAAAGATTTCTAGAAGTTGTGTAAGTTCTTCTTTCAAATTGAACAGTTTGGCCTTCAGAGAGAACATCAGACCAGATACCTTTTCTGTAGCTATGCTTGTATGAAGGTAAACCAGTCATAATTATTCCCTGCAACACTGGTGGGCTTTTATCTGCCTTTCTCTTATTCTACTGTAATTGGTTGCTGTTTGGATGCTCAGTTTTTTTTCAAGAAACAAAAAAGTAGATCCAAGTTGAAAACCATATCCCTCCCTTCACCTCAGGGACTACTCAGAATGTTGGTTAGAGGAGGGTTTACTGTGCATGCTCATTATTTCTATATAATGATTACCTTCTTCTGCCAGGGCTATCTACAGCTACAGTTTAATTTAATTAGCTAATTAAACCCAGGTTGCCCCAAATCCTGCAAATCTCCTGCAAACCAGAAGTTCAGGAAGCTGAGTTACCTGATTTGACTCTGCAGTGATCATATGAGAAAGCACAGGCTTAATTAACAGTGGAATAATCATTTGGTTCTATCCATGTTCATTAACAGTCTCAGTCTGTCTGTTAGGGACATCAGGTAGCACATTGTAAGACCCACAATATTCTTGTACCTCATCAGGAAAAAAGAGAAGTAAAAGCAAAATCCAAGAAAATCCACCCACATAGGTTCTTTTTAGTATTTTCCCCAAACAGCAAACACTGTGTTAGCTGAAAGGATGAATGTATGTGACAGAAAACTCTGCTAACATTGCAGAGAAGCAAAATGAGTCTGAAAAAAAATGGTACCAATTAACACCACTTTGTCAGTCTCTTACAGCAGGTGTGGTACTAGATGCCAACACAGCCTGAACATCGCACCTGCTTAGGTCTAATTAATACCATTAAGGGATTAGTGTTTAGCTCACACACACAAATACACACAAAACATGGATCCCTGTGATGTGCTTTAACTTTAGGGCTTCAGTGTAAGTTTTCAATCTCATTTTATGGAAAATAAAGGCTGAAAAGAATGTAGATGGGCTGGTTTCAGCACCTGAAACCGCTTTTCCTAGAAGAGATCACTTGACTTCCTGCCAGTTGCAGTGCTGCTATCAGTATGCTAAATGTACCATGTGTCTTCTTAAAATAGAAGCAGCCTCTGCAGCCCTGGCCCAGCAGGCAGCATCTCGGTTGTTCTGAGCTGATTCATCTGACCAGGTGTCAGAAGCTGAATATCAGACCTAAGCTTCTTCCCCAGCTAATTGGGATGACAGCACTGCTCATTCCCTTGGCCATAACAAATGAGCAGCAGTGGAGGAAACATGATTCAGGCCACCACAACACACCAGGTCCAAAGCGTGGGAATTGTCTTTATAACTGGAGATGACCAAGTCCTACTAAGGAGCAGAACAATTCCCAGGAAATACATATATATTTTTTCAGTATCAGAAAGCCAGATTCATAGTACATTATGTAAGAACCACTTACAACCCATTTCTTTCTCCCTTATCCCCTGGGTGATTTATAAGTCAGAATATGACAAAGCTAATGGCCAAAATACACAGAAAAAGTCATGCACAAGGTTCCTGCCACAGTCATGTGGGAGCAAAAGCCTTGTGTTTAAAATAAGGGATAGCCTCTCTGCTGGAGAGAAGAGTAATATTCAAGAAAACTGCATTTCAGCTCATGTAATTGACCTAGTGGCAGCAGAAAGGCAAGACAAAAATATGGGTGAAAGAGAAAAAAAGCAAGGGAATCAATGGCATGTATTCTTTGACTACCTACTCTTTTGTGATTAAGAAAAATAAATAAGAATATACTGATGCCCTAATATGCAATGGTTCTCAAGCTCTATTCACTCCATTTTCTCCTGGGCTTTCAGGAACTGGCTGATTTACAGAGATATGGAGACTGTTTTAGTACTAAAGGTGCAAAAAACAGCAAGATAATTGTAATTCTAGTCATTTATGGCTATTGCTTTGAATGTTCTTTAGTGTTACAATCAAGAAAAACAAGCCATAAACATCTGCATCATTTTTTTTTGTTGGGTTGGAGTTTTTTTAAAATATATTTCTCCCTAAAGCTAACAGAATCCATCAGCAATAATGAAAGAGAGAATTGTAAACATCTTTCTGATAACTTTCAGTAATCTGAGACAAAGAAACAGGCAACAAAAAGGTCTTGGAAATAAAAGCAGAGAAACATCCAAGACTTTCACCAGCACAGCCCATTTGGATATTGCTTCTCTTAGACTGTTAGCCAACATTAATGAGAGCATTAAATAGCAAGGGAAAACAACAAGAAGAAATCAAGTCCCAATAAAAGCCTCAAGAAAGAAGGCCATTGATAAAATGGGTATAATGACACATTATCATCCAAGGTCAGACTGAATGTGTAAGCCCCTCATTGCAACAGGTAAACAGACCACATTCCAACACAAAGCCCAGACAGTCAGCAGCTTTCCCCATGGCAAATACACCAGCCAGCACAAAAATAACAGTCTTTACACACCCTGCTAGCCTTGCTCTTACTTGGAAACTCTCCATTTCTCATGTCCACATCAGCAGGTACAGGGTACTCCAGCTACACAATCTGCTGGCTTTGATGGTGTGTACAACTGCAGGTTCTTTTGCCCATTACTGACATACTCTGCCACCCCTTAGAAGTGATCTCTCTTCCACTCATGAAATAGCAGATCACAAAATCTGAAAAGACTATCAAAGAAAGGACTTTGAGTTCTTATGCTGCTTATGCATATTTCCCTTTCCCAGCTAGAGCTGGCAGCAGACAGGCTTAATTCAACTCCCCTTAACTGCACTGGCAGCTCACTTAGATTCACTGACTTCAGCTGGAGCAGAATTAAGAGAACAGTGGATAATTCAAAGCTTAGAATTCTTTTTCTCCCAAAATGTGTGCAATGAATCTCTTCAACCTAACTCATAGGCATACCTTGGAACTTACTGCTTTTCCTATCATGAAGGCAAGAAAGGTGTTAATGTTGATGTTTGACACCTTTTAAGATTTTCCTTCTAAAATATTTATCAGTACAATTCCATGGAGAGCTGCACATTATTGTGTAGTTTTAGGATCAACTTCTAGTAGTAGTTTGGGAAAATTACAGCTAATTAATATGAATAGTGAATTTGCTCTCATGTTCAGTCAGCTGCAAAATTCTGTTCTTCATTTAACATGAAAACACTGATGATTTTTCTTCCAAGGAGCAAATATAGGGCCTTTCACAAAGAGCTTTAATGGATAAGATGAAGGATGAATGTCTGAAATAGATAAAGG
>NW_008236622.1:3868889-3885602 GCF_000691975.1 Corvus brachyrhynchos
GGAGGGGGGGTGGTGGGAAGGGAAAGAAGAGAAGGAAAGCAAAGGCTTGCTGTTTTTCCCAAATGCTGGTGTTTGCAGCAAGATATTGAATTCTTCTAAGACACAAATTATGAGTAATTAGGACAATTCTCATGTCCTTCTTGTGCCTATATAGCACTTATGAAAAAAAGATATATTTCTGTGACAGAACATAGAGTTCCTGTGCTTCACCAGAATAAATAAGGAAGAAAACAAAACACACCAGTGCTCTTTGGAGACTGTGTCTCTCTTGTATGAATTCCAGTTACCTAATCAGCTCATTTTAAGGCAAATGACTGCAGGTAGCAACCCCACATGGAGAAAATAATCCCCAAGCATGGGAATGCACAACAGAAATTCAAAACTAGTAGCTGGACATTCACTTGAATACTGCATTAATAAAATCTTGCTAAGGTTGATAAGATTATCAATCATAACATTGTTAATAACATTGCTTTGGTCAAACCCTAGGTTTCCTATTAATTTATTTTCTAGATAAATCTGCTGTTGATTTTCATGAAAAGTTACCACATGGAGAAACCCTTTGGGTTTCCTTTCTTCAGCTATTACGTGTAGCTTTCAAATTAACACACATGCCTTTTCTTAATTCATTTTATCACTTATATGTAAAGAAAACGAATATTTTGAGACAAGATCTACTGATTCTCCCAAGGAACAAATGCATTTCACGGCTCTGACTTTAGGTCCCTGTTTGAAGTACAACACACTGTGCAATAATTTTGAGCAACAAACAGAGCAACCGAGGTACAACAGACACAGAATAAGCTTGTTCTAACTCAGGTAACTCCATACAGGGATGTTGCAGCCTAAATTGCAGAACAAGCACTGCCAGCCTCATATAGCACCCCAAAGCCCCAGGCTATCCATTGCCACTCATTGGTGAGGAAATCCAAAGTATCTGGCTTTGGGATAGCTCAGGGAGGCCTTGAGCCATTTTCTCTTTGTACCTCCCATTTCAGAACAGCAAAGCCCCTATGCTGGAGATCTCCTGGAGCAAAACCTGAACAGATCCACACTGGAGCTGGCTGCAGCTTGTGGCTCCACAGGGCTAAAATGCATTGTTTTGCTTAATCCTCACTGCACAGATGCTGTTGCAGACATTAAGAGTTCGATAATCTAACTAGAAAATGCTTATTGTCAGCTGTGGTGCCAGAACACTGAGGGAGTGAAGCAGAGGGAGAATAACTAATTTAAAATGCTGACTCCAACTTCAGTTCTGGCTTGCTCCTCTCCTTTTCTTCTTTGTTTGCATTACCAAGACAAAATAAGATTTTTGTGTGTGTTTCTAGTTTTTGCTCAACCACACTTTTGAGAGAAAGGAAAAAAACCTATTTTTCACCTACAAAATTCACTGGCTGATGAGAAGGATGCTAATGGTATCCTATGGCCTGTTGAGAAGATGAACAGCAGGATTCACTTCACCCACACACACATGCAGTAAAGATTCTTCTCCCATTTTTTCTTTATTACCAACCAGTGACAAGCCCACATTTCTCTCTCTAGGTCAATTGGGATGGCTTAGGACCTTTGACTCAACAAAAAGTAGTTGAAAATCCCGTTTGGCTTTTCTCAAGCTTTCAGAAATTATATTAAAGTGTCTTTCTGCTTTTGCTCCTCTATAAATTTGTAGAGTCAGTGCTACATCATTTTCCCCACTTTCATCAAAGAAATAGGAATGCAGCTATCTTTCTTCTTTTTGTGGACTTGACCCTTTGGAGAAGAGAGTTATTTACACCATAGTATTCTAAAATTATGAAAGTTTCCTATCTCATGCCTCTTGTAGAGAATGTGAGGTGTTCTTATCTAATACAAATACAAAATATGCAGTTTGGGTATTTCCATGTCTTAACATGCTGATAACAAGAAATTGTGATTTTTTTCCATCTTGCACCAGAAAAAATTGTACTACTATTGTAGCAAGTAAATGGAGTTTTTGTTTTGTTTGGGTTTTTTTTTTAGCTATATAACCATGCCTGTATGTTGTGTTGACTCGAAAGGAATACATGAACAGAAATAATACTTTGTGTATTTCGGTTGTGTGTGGCCATACAAATAGAAATTAATAAAGGTCATGACTTGCAAAAAGCATCTTATCACTAGTTTAATGAAGTATATAGGATCCTAGGCTAGTGTTATTCTGCTTTTCCATTATAACCAAAGAGAAATAAAAATGCATACTTTAAAACCCATTAATGTTTGTCTCTCAAGCACATACATGCACACATCCTGAGACCAGAACCAAAAAACTCTGCTGATCCCAACCTTGTCATGTTCTATGAAATCTTACTTTAGTTGTTATTTTTGTAGACTATCTCTGCACCCATGTAGCATTTTTCTATAGATATTATGGATTTCTGTGGCAAAATATCACAGACACTTCCCTGACAAGAGCTGGTTTTCAAACAAATATCTATTTCAGAATGGGAATATGGCAAAACGAAATTTTCCCCCTTTTGCTTCATGGCATGTTTCATTCTGAAACCCTAATCTATTTTCCATGATAGCAACATCACTGAACTTGAGTTTTGTTCTTGTCCATATGACTGGGAGGGAGATAATGAAAACAAAGCCCAAAAACAAACATCCACCACCGCAAAAAAAACCCCCAACAACCCACAAACAAAAAACCACTAAAACTCTGCATTAACCCTAAACTAGTAGGGTTTCCAGGCAACTCAGAATTTTGCTTTTCACCTTTACCACAGGCTTTTACTTCAAAAAAGAGCAAACTGTTTTTAACTGTGGCATCAAAGCAAAGAGACAAGTCCTGAGATGACAGGTAATAGTCTTTCCAGGGGAGACCTTCATAACATAACATAATGTCTATAACCTAAAAATGTAATTTAACAGAAATAATACCCTTTCTTTAGTAAAAACTGGCAAAATTGACTTTCCACAAAAGAATTCAGAAAGCACAGCCTCTTAATTTAGAGTCATTAGCAGTACACTAAGCCATTAATTTGAGGAACTTTTCTCTGTTTCTCCCATTAGTGGAACAAGCACCCAGTAATCAGAGAATATTTCCAAAAGTTTTCCTACTAATTTCTCAGCAGTCTGAAGGGCCTCCGTGTGCAAACTGTGGAAGCCTCAACACAGAGCAGATTAGCTGTGCTGATATGGAAGAGCAGGCTCTGTACATGGATACTGCAACAGGA
This sequence comes from Corvus brachyrhynchos, assembly GCF_000691975.1. NCBI lineage: Eukaryota > Metazoa > Chordata > Aves > Passeriformes > Corvidae > Corvus > Corvus brachyrhynchos. The sequence goes on from NW_008236622.1 coordinate 3,872,084, forward strand.
AAAAACCCAAACCTATTTCTATTTCCTTCAGCAAATACTTTATTGCATCTTTTTCCAAATAGCTTATTTAATAACCAGATTCACACAGTTAGAGTTTTCCAATATTTCATGGAAAAATAAACCCTAAAAATACTTGGGTTTCTTTCTGGCTCACTTTGGTATGTTGTTTTTGAAGTGCATTTCTGAGGACTCTAGTAGAACCTTTTCTTAAGATGTATGGCTGGCTGGTCAGCCAGGGACAGTGCTTTGCATTGTCTGTCTAGCTATATCCACTAAGATCTATCCAGTGAGAAGGATTTTCTTACATAAGCTAGTCTTTCCAGAACTAAAGGTGTATATGAAATAGTTCCTCCATTCTCAAAAGCAAGGATTAGAACTTCACATTCTTGCATGAAATTGACCAACAACTTGGAAACTAACCCACCTTGCCATGGAAAAGATCACAGGGCAGAAATTACCTGTATCATGTAAGTGGGACATGTGAAATTAAGCTTTACAGGTAAAGTAAAAAAAACCCAAACCACAAACTAATCGTTACAGGTTCATGTCAGAGATAAGGATTACCTAAATGCGTGTATAATTCCTGCCTCTTTAGTAAATACAGATCATGTACATACTCCAATACACAAGAGGATCACAGAATCATTTCCACACCACATACATTGTCAAACAAAGCTATTTGATTTCATCCAGGGAACTGGAGAGTCTGCTTTAAAAATACCTTAAATGATAAAGACTGCCAAAATTAGTAGTCTTTTTGGAGTTAAAAAAAAAAAACAAAAAAAAAAAACAAAACAAAAAAAAACCACAAAAAAACAAACCCACATGCAAGAAAGCTAAATAAATGCATTAAGACTTTATTCTCCCTTTCACCTACATAATATGCACTGTCACTTTGCAATGAACAGATAAAAAGGATTAAAACCACATCTGTTTTCCCCACAGACTAAGAAGATTGCTGAAAGGCAAAGTAGAATCTGGCTTCCCTACATGTCAGCTCTCCATACAATGTATGCAAAACATCCCTGTAGCAACAGGGCAACTGTGATGAAAGCTGAATGCCAACCTTCCAGCTGAAAACAAATCTTACTGGGAAATTAGCTGTAAGGGACACCACAGTTACTATGACTGTCTTTGTTTATCACATGTCACTCTATTAATTTGTTACACAATCACTACACTACTGAAGCATAATTTAAAAGTATGTGTTTGTTTTTTTGCAAAAGCAAGAAATACACGTATTAAAATATTTTTGGTTTTGAAGATGTTTGATAGTTTGGAAGATAGCACCCAACAGCACTTGGTATTTAAAGAAGAGCCTTTCAACCATGGTGACATCTTGCATGTATTAGTATTTATTAGTATGTACAGGGCAAGGTCAGCACAGACAGCAATACTTCATGTTTCCAAATACCAGCCCACATACAGGTATAAGAAAATCACCTTAAAATATCTACCAGGAACATACAGCTTCTTAACCCCTCCAGCAGAACCAGACTGATGTCTGCTGAGCTGCAGTCCTTCAGCATAAAATGTCATAGTGGAGATATTTACATCCTGTCTGGCACCAAGACTGGGAGCCTTCTGGAAGAGCTGAGGGTTTGCACCATCTCAGCATCAGCCCATGAGCTCCCTGAACATCACGATGAGTACTTAGTGACAGTGAGAGTTCTAGAGGAACTACTGGCTTTTTCCTTGATGTCAGCTAAAAATTTACCAGGATATTATTGCAAACATGGTAAGATCCTTGCTCTGCAAAGTTTCTCTGATCCTTAACAGCATTTGCTCAAAAACTTCTCCAGCTTAACACAGAAATGCTCTTAGGTCTGTAAGCCAGGCAAGAGTGACCGTGAGCTGTGCCATTAAGAGAATGATAACAGCATTTGATGCCAGGAATTCTTGTCTAGTCTAATACTATTCCATTTCATGCTTTTTGAGCTTGATGCACAGTGTTTCTTATTTGTGAAATTGATTGCATTATTCCTCTGGAAGCATTCAAAATATGTCCAAAGCTGCAGCACAACTTACTGAGAAGAAATACAGTGTAACAGTCTAGCATTTTATACACAAATGACAGGTAACTTTGAATTTAACCATGCACTTGTTAAACAAATATGAAGAATTGCCTTTATCATTTATTCTTGGCCCTTTAATTTTGCTCTAAATTAGTCATTGCTGGGTATAAGAACATGCAGCAAATCTTGCTTTTCCCATTGTCAACTTAGACAACAGAAGAAATTTGGGGATTTTAAATCAAATTGATATTTTCTCTTTTTTTTTTTTTTTAAGAGAGAAAGCCTCTAGATTCAGCTCTGACCACACACCAATTTCATGTTGAATAAAGACAAAAAAACCCTACAAACTTAAATTATCACCAGCACTCAACAATTTTTCTTCTCTGAAGAATAAGATTTACACCTAAATTTGTGGGGACTGGGACAGTGGTTGGATTGGGGTTTTTTGGCATGTTTTGCAGAAGCCAAAGTACAAAAGGAAGCCAAAGACTGAGGAAGGTAGGTGGAGGCTGTGAAATAGTCTGTCCATGGGATGCTTCTGTATGACAGCCAAAAGCCATAGGGCTATTTTCTGGTTTCCATAATGGTTTCCACTCCTGCCTTTCACTTGTAAAACTGACAGCACAAATGGGGCCCCTCCACATTGGACTTTTCATAAGTATTTGGGATACTAAAGAAGCAGTTCTGTGAGGGTACTGTGCCATCACAGAGACCAAGGATCTCTCCTGAGCTCCATCTGACACAGTGCCCTTCGGGAAGCCAAGAGCTTGCAAAGCCTCTTCCAGTGTAACCCACCACACATAGCAGTCTTAGACAAAAAGAAAAAACCCTTCCTCTTTCAGCTAACACATCAATTTAGAGGCAGCAGCTTCCATTAATGTTGTCAGGAAGTATCAAAAGGAATGAAGGCACCAGAATAGATCAAACATCCAGCTATGTCTTGCTGAGAGCTATATATATACTCCAGAAAGGGGTACGGCTGGTCAGAAGAGCAACAGAAGGCAGCACAGGGTGGGTCAGGACACAAGCAAGGCTTTTTAGCAGGTGGTCTAAAGACTTCAATGAGCACCTGAGCCTGAATACACCTTTGGCAGCCCTCAGAAAGAATCAGTTCCTCCTAATCCTGCCAAAATAGGAAAAATAATAAAACTGAGTAAATGAATTGGAACTATTAATAGGGTTTTAATTTTTTTATTTTGACCTTGTATGAGGCATAAGCCAGGAGCTACAGTTTCTACCTCTCACACTGTTCTTGCTTTCCCCCCACACACTACTTTTGAAAGCACAGCACAGATGCTTTCCCAGCAGTGTCTTGTTCTGCTGCCAATTCCTTTGTCTTGCTTGCACTGTCACCAACTGTACTCTTCTGGGGGTAGCTTTTGCTGTTCCTAACAAGATGTATTTCACAAATCACAAATTAAAGCACTGCAACAGGTCTCCTGACATGAACAGAAAAATTGTGCTTGGTGGAGCATGAGCAGAAAGGAGGAAGAGATTCATTGCCGCCAGACATATACAACTGGAAACAGGACAACTGCTGAAATAAATTTTAAAACCCAGTTATCTGGGAGCTCTAGAAGAAATGCCAAAGAGTTTGCCTTAATATAGTAGTGAAGACAATGGTCATGGCATACATGCTACTTCATGTCTCTGCAATCTAGATGAATCACTAAGATAGCTATGGCATGCCTAATTGCTTTGAGTCACATTGCTCTCAAAATATTTCGCCACAATTCATAAAAACATGGTGAAATATTTAAAACACTCCACACTCCTGTTAAATGGGAGTTACTCTTCCTTAAGTCCTTAAGTTATTTCTACAAATGGGAAGTTTAATATCTTTAATATCAACAGCAAATTAGTCTCTAGCTAAAATATTTTAAAGCTACTCAGTTTATTAAATGTAAATCTAAATGAGCTACTTTGTTCATATCAATTCAAGGAAAAGAATAATTTGTTACGTGTGTTTTGGGATCTATGTTAATTCTCCGAAGCATATTGTGAAAGTTATCCCAGATTCCTTATTAGCAAATGTAAATAAAGCAGCATTACTTATCCTGTGAAGATCCTTTTCCATCTGCACGTTCTATGATGCTACTTTCTATATTACAGGTTTCCCATTCATATTTATATATGTAGTATAACACTTCGAGACCAAATCCAAAAGAAAACCCAAACAAAAACATTCAATTCACTAAAATTCCTCTTAGGTCATAACATAATTAAAAATAAGAGAATGAGTGAAGACAAACACTGTTAGATCCACAATAATGTTATTAGGTTAAGGACATGACAATTAACAATCCATTGTCTGTGATTTTATGGTCTACAATAGTTTATTGTTGTTAGAGAAGTAATTGAAGGAGCTCTGCTCATATAATTGCACACAGGGATGCAATGGTATAGATGAGCATTTGTTTACTGCCTGAGATAAGTCACCCTAACTAAGTACACTCAGGGTTCCAAGAGCTGTTGTGGGCTCAGCCACAAACCAAAACCAACAAGCACTATGCACACTCTAACTTCTTTAGGCTCCCTGCAATTACCAGAGTCAAGAATTGGCTCTTTGTGGGCACTAAATAAAGTTACTCTTTATGGCACTAAATCTCCTTGAATAAAACTTTGTGCAGGTGATATCTGTTTCTTTTACATTCAGCAATACAGATTATTTTGCTCTCAATATATCTCAATACTAAGAACTTTAGGTTATAGACACATTCTATGCACTTCCTTGTGCAATGCCCTGAATATCATTGGTTGTGCTAAAGCACAGAGATATTTCTAGAACTATTATTTGGCTTAAATCATAAGACACGGGCACTCTTAAAGCTGGAATTCTTAAACCTCTCTCATGTCTCCCTAATCTTTGAAAGCATAATTTTCCTGAGAGCTCCTGATGCTCTGACAGTTCCCATTTCGGTGTTAGCAGAAGCAAAGGTCTTGCTCCTGGGTTTGACCATGGGTTAGATGGTTCTGTTCCACTGCTTATACTCTGCTGACAGCTGAGATACGAGATTTCACCTCATTTTTACTCCTCGGTGTATTGTATGCAACACACCGGCACTATTGATTTAATACAGGCACCCTGGCCTTTATAGGCGACATTTCATCAGTTATATCATTAGGTAGCTTCATCTTTATTACAAACACAGATGAAGTTATCTAGTCATTAAAAACTGAGCAGCACTGTCTCTCCACCTGTCTTCTAATTTGCTTTTCTACTTTGTTTCTACATGTGCATGTGACAATATATATTTTCATTATTTTAAAATTTAAATATCCAGAAGGAAGAGGTCTGCTACATATATGAGTTAAATAAAATCCACTTCTTGCTAGATTCTTTCTTCCTTTAATATTATTTCAGACAAATCCAGTAACAGTACATTTAATCAAACACAGAGGTACCTCACAAAGCTCACACGGCAGATTTCTGGGTTTGTTGGTTTTGTTTGTTTTCAGTTTTGGTTGTTTTTCCTTTGGTTGGTTTTGGGGTTTGGTTTTTTTCTTCTTTTTGGAAATTTTCACTTGCATCCACTTTATCTGATGGTGTACACTGTCTCCAACTCCATTTTGAGCTCTCTTGGATGACAATGCAAGAGACTCCAGTGGTACTACATAAATTTATGTCAAGCTTAACCAAATGGTAGGAGTGAAGAGTATTCCCTAAAATTAGACTGACTGTTTCCATGGAAACAAGAGAGCACAAACAGATTTGTAATAACTTGACTTTATATAAAGTCACAAGGAAGGGCATTTTTATATGTTTTGTTGACAAAAGGACAGAAGCTAGTAGTTTATTATTTAAGGGATTTCACCTTTAGGCATATTTCTGAACCTTATTTTGTTCAGAAGAAATGAGTTGCTGGTTGAGAGGTTGGGGAGGCTCACACTGATACAAAAGGTATAGGGTATGACTGTTAATGAATAATATGCTCTCCCAAATAACACAGATGAGAGCTTGAACATAGAAACACAGTTTGAAGACATTAAGGCTAATGTTCAGATGAAATTCAACATTCATCTTCAGAAAAAGAGAAAAAAAAAAAAAGGAAAAAAAAGGGAGAAGGATCCCTGTTTCCAGGTTCTAGCACTGGAAATTAACCTCAACCCAGACATTATCACAGTGATGCAATATCTTTTCTCTGTTAAAGAGGAAAACAAAAGAAAAATGAGTATACCCCCCAACATAGGGGGCAGGGGGAAATTGTTAAGGAAAAAGTTTGGGAGTGATTTGCTAAACTACAATAGCTAATTTTGTGAAATCACTCTAGTCCTCTGCCTCAATTAGATGAACATTCCTTACCGAGATCCTCCTGGAACTACCACCCCAGGATTTGATATGGTGCTCCAGAAACAGAGAACTGCTAATGGTACAGGATACCCTCTCTTCCTACTGGAAAAGCCCTCTGTTTCTACAGCTGAGGATTAGTCCTTCACTGTAGCCAACTACGGGCTTCAGTTCTAGACACAGAACTTCCCATTGTCCTCTCACATTGTCTGATTGCTCACTTGTGTGTGACATGCAAGTTTTAATAGTTATTTTAGCAGTTCTAATAACTACTTTGAAAATAACAATGTCAAATGTTACAGCCTGCACACACCAACAAAGCAGCTCCCTGAAAATTTTCCAAGTTTTAATCCCTTCTCTATGTACTGGGTGAGCTTTCTATCATTCTCATTTCATGGTCAAAATTCTGACCATCAGCAGCTCACATTTTCTGTGAAAATAATTATATCAACAGTATTGCCTGCATCAGTTCAACTCATAACCCAGACAGAAGAGACAGATCCTTTCAAACTAATGATCTTCTGGTTGTTTAGAAATACACTTACTTCTTCTTTTACTGTAACCTTCTTTTAATACTTTATTATTGAATCTTATCACAACTATTCAAAAACTATACAAGGAATCAATGACTGATTGTTCCTTTCTACCCTCAGCCACCACACAAACACATAGCTTAAGCTTCCTTCACTTTTAGGCAATTCTTGCAGTTTTCTGAAAAGAGCTAAACAGATCAATAGTCAGTAACCTGCACAGCTCCTCAGGAAGCCCTCTTAAAACTTTTTGATATAAGTTTGTTAGTGAACTCTAGCTCATTGTATGACATGAATTCTGGTAGTTGTAGTATCTATACTGATAACATATCTCCTTTTTTTTAGCCCCAGATAAGGAAGGGGGGGGGGGTGGTGCGGAAATCAATACACCTTCCTTTGGAACAGGCTGAAAGGAGATGCAATCTGGGACAACAGGGATTTTCCTGCTTCAAGTAATATGCTGTACTTTGTCAAAGGGGCTGGGAATAATGCCCGTTAGGATACATCTTTAGCTCTAGGATTGGACACCAGCATGGAAACAGACTGAGGGGAAGCACCAGCATCAAGAACTTCTCATGGATTTGCTCTCAATCCCACTGTACTTGGATTTGCCAACAAGTGCACAAGTGAGACTCTCCTGATTGGGCAGCTATTAAAATACACTTTAAAATTCCAGAGGAGCCCCAGATTGAAGACATTAGCCTTAGTCTCACAAAGCAAAGTGGCCAGAACTTGATTATAGTATTGGAAGGATATAACAAAAGACAAACCATAAAAAGAATAAAGCATAATCCTCCTCCAAATCTATTAAATCCTCATTTTTCCAGCAGGATGACTGTAAAACTTGTTCATAATTTCTTAGCCACTCACAGACTACATAATGGCAAAATATTTTCTGCACATTTTTCTTTTATCACGATTTACTTTATGTAGTCAATTATCTGTAGAAGATGCACAACACTACACAAGTCTGGCTGCCCTTTGAGGAGTGTAGCTATCTTCTTCTAATTTTGTAAGTCCAGCCTATTACACACCAGAGTATATCTGTTCATGAAGAAGTCGAGAAAGCTGAGCAACAACTTGATTTCTATTGAATCTCAAATGTTACTTCAGCTCAAATTACTTAAGAATACTCTTATTTTGCTTTGAAAATTGTCTCAACGACAAGTACTTCACTAATGAAGAACAAGAATTTAGGTTAAAAAAACAAAGAGAGAAAGAACAACCAATTAAACAGGATATAATATCATATAGTCATAATTACAGTACATTGCTCTTCACATCTTCAGAGTACTTAACCAACACAAATTTTCACAGAAGTCCTGCCTGATATTAATACATCATTAAGGTAGCTTATAGAATTCAGAAGCAGAGGAATCCAGGCATTTTTGAAGATCATACAAAAGAGCAGCAGAGCCAGTATCAGGACAAACATATTCTTGCAGACTTGCCAAACCAATTTAATAGAAGTGGCTCTCAGTCCTTGTGCTCAGAGGCCTGGCACTACAAGCCTGACACTTATTTGCTTCTGTCCTGGACCATGCTCTGGATCTGGACTCTTCTGCCTTTCATGTCAGAGAGGTTTTAGTAGCATTTGGTGATCTGCCATGCACATATAGTCTAGAGCCAGTGATACAGTAAATAGATCCCATGTTTGAAGGGACAATATACAGAGAAAAGTAGAAGTAGTCATAGGTCACATGCACAGTGATAAACTAGAGTGGAGCAACTGATACAAGACAAGTGGACAAGAACACACCCCAGGAACCCTTTCTAATTCCAACCTTTTTTCAGAACACTGAAAGCTACTACTTGAATTTTGAAGGAGGATATCTGAACACAGAAACACAGATATATTCAGGAGCAGAATGTATTATTCAAAAAATTATTCTGGTTACTAACAAGGCATTAAATATTTCTTTTTTTTGGATATACACACAGACACACACACGTGTTACTCCCACCATACAACACAAGTCTTGTGTCTTCCTCTGACACAAGCACAAGCCATGCCTTTTCCCTGTCTTCCCACTGCATTTCATTGCTTCTGCCTTTTCCACCTAGTTGGAAAAACTTGTTCCAACAATACATATTCATGTTACGTGGAACAGGTTTCCCAGGACACATTTAGAATCAAGGTAATTTTATAAGAAAGAACATAAGATGAAAAGGAGCAACTTTTGCAACAGCCAGTACATTACATTAGCTAGGTTTAGTTTTAGTTATTTTTCAAGGCATAAATATTGAATGTTCCATCACATTAAAAATGGCCTGATCAATCCAATGGACTTTACCACAGAAGAATTCTCCAGATATATAATGCTTTAATATTGAGTGCTGAAAGTAAGCACAGCATGGGGAAGAACAGTGTTAGAGAGACTGAATGAAGGGAGCTGTGTACTGGTAAACAGTAGAAACCACTCAAAATTACATTTTTAGTTATAAAAAAAGCAGTCTTAGGGATGTAAGAAAACTACTGGGATTTCTATCTGTATGGCCTGTGGTGCTTTATATGCCTTCCATATAATTTATATTGTTCCCACAGAAGTCAGTAGGCATCATGCAAAAAAGCCAAATACGGAATCCTAGGCAGATAGGTTGGTACATATCTGTCAAAATAAACTGAAATATTGCGGCTATTTAAGATGGCTATAGAAGTTGTTTCAACTTGACTAAGTTAAATTTTATTAACTTTTTAGTTTGGTTTGTGGAGGGGTTTTTTGCATTTGGTTTGTTTTATTGTGGGTTTTTTTGCTTCGTTAGTTTTGGTTTGGTTTTGGGTTTTTTGAGTAAAATTCTTAGTCTGCTTAATGATTTATTTATTCTTAACTGGAGGGGATAAGTTACTTCATAAATTGATCCAAAAGCATATTGAAAGCTGCTGGTACTGATACAAGTATTTGTATAGTAGCTTTTCCTTATAAGGTTTAATCTCCTGTAACATCTCCATTTTTAAGTCATTAAACTTCACACCTTTATAAACACAACCAATATATTTAATTCCTTTATGTACTTTCGCATAGAATATCCACATATACCAACAAACTAACGTCTTTTGAATGAGCACCACTAAGGCATACTTTTTGTTAGAATTGGGATTTTTTTACTCTCCCACTGTAACTTGCTGGGTATTCTATGGTTTTTCAGTGCTATTTTAATTGACAAGGATAATATTCAGTGACATGGATCAGGAAAGGAACCAAAAAGAAAAAAATTTGTGAAACTGAGCCTGTGAAAAGAGAGAATTAAGCACAGTACTAATGTAAGAGTGAGAATGCTGAAATGCAAAGCAGACGCCCATTCTTCTTCCACTGCAACTTGTAAGAGTAAAGAAAATAGTTTTAGAAGTGGTTTACTGAGGTGGTCTTCAGAAAAAGCCACAGGTGAAGATGCAATATTTCACTTCATTTTCCAGATCTTTCACGATTCACAGGATGTGGCCTTGAACATTATTTTTTTTTAATGTATATTAAAAACTAATCTAACATCATAGCAAAATTACAATACTGCCTGTAATATGCCTTTATATGCCTTCCTCTTAATATCTTCTCTGTAACTTTTCAAATAACACACAGTCCCATGGGAGGTTAAACACTCTTCCATGACCATCCTGCATGCTGCTACAAGACTAATAATATCACAAAGCATTTTCTAAGCTCAAACAAAACACTGTAAGAAATATGACATAAGGAAACATACCTGTTAGCACCATATTAAAAAAATTCTAAAGAACACATAAGATTTTCATATCTGTTAGTTAACAGAATTTTTCATAGATAAAAATAACAGAGGAAAAGTAAAAGGGAAAGTGTGACACTATAAATACAACTAGAAGATGGGGATTGCAATTATCTGTAACAAATCATTAATAGGCTTTGAATTCAGAGTTAGGCCACAAAATCTCAGATGCCCTAGCTTTTTCCTTGTCAGCCTGCTAGCACAGACTCTTACATCAAGAGCTGTGCAGTACAGAGCTTCCAACCATCCCTCCCAATTCAGGGCACCAGCAGAACAGGATCAAGCAGCACTGGAATTAGAAATGATGCAGGGATGCTCTTTTACAAATGGAGATGTGAATTTGCCATTCCATTGTGTGGTTTGTAGTGAGGCATTGTAACTGAATGCGACAGAGCTCTGCAGAAGGGTAGTTCTGCTTCACAGCATTTTAAAGGAAGAGAAGTGGATAACGTTGATGCTGTACAACTGTAGCCATGTTTTTCCACAAGTAAGCTCTATACACAAATACAAGTATACAGCAAGTAGTCAAAAGATCTTAGGCTTCATTTCAGGGAGAGGGAAAGGCAGAAGAAAACACAGTTACAATAGAAATACAATCTCACAACCAGCACTGAGCTTGCCATTAATGCACCCAATTACAGCAGATTTCTCTAACAGCTCAGGCCTTCCATATCTTGCAGAATATCAGCCTTTCCACCTACAGATTCTGACAATGTAATAAAATGAAAGGATGAGTGAGAGTTTCAAATTAGTAGGAAAGTTTCTTCTGCAGCTGTCCTTACTAAAATTTCCTGCAAAACTAGACCTCTACTTAGCAAACTTTTGGCATTTGTTTTTCATTTGGACAAAAACAAAAGGCTCCTCCACAGCACTCAAACTTCAGCACTCAGATACAGTACAGAAAATGCTCTTGATTTCTGAGTACCAAGTAAAAACTATAAATACAGAGTAATATAGAAATTATTCAGGAATGGGTAAGAGGGGTGAGTGGGTAGGAATTACATGCTAGAATTTAAAAGATCCTTTTGATAAAAGCTTTGCCAAAACAGGCCCCGCTGACATTGAAAGATTTGTTTCTATGAACTTGTAATTACTTGGGGGAAAGTGTGCTGGAAAATCCACAGAGCCATACCTGACCTGCAGAAACCCTTTAACACCACCTAAGCACAGTGAAGAAGGAACAAATAAGTCAAGCCAGGAAAATGGTTATCTCCACCTTTCTTACATGCAAGAGAAACTGCTTCATTTACCAGCTGTTTGTGCTGTTTACAGCTCAGGCAAAGGAACATAAGAAAATTAATTATGCCATGCCAGCACCAGAGACTCATTCCCAACATTCATTTGCTGTGCACATTTTCCTTTACACTTCACAAGAAGCCCAGGAAAAATTGAAAAAGGATTGGCAAAAGAAATCCTACAACCTTGCTGCAGGTAAGAATGCAGAGCAATCAGACACTGCCAAACTTCTTCCCTCCACCTCTTACTATCTGTTCTCCTACTGTGAGTCACAGCCATCACTCCCTGGAAATGAACAAGTGCCCTCAAAACTGACTCAGCTCAGTCAGGGTAAAGCAGCCATGGTCTCACATGCAGAAGCCCCCAGGCTCTTGTTCCTCTGTGCTGTATTTCACCCCAAAACACCTTTCTGGTCTGAGCCTGCTTGCAGCATCGCTGTGATTTGCAGAACATCTTGCAAAAAAACCACTGTCTCTTCAGCTTGGCTTGTCTCTGCAATTGAATTAATCCCATCCCCTGGCACAAGTCCCAATGAACTCAGAAGGAATAGAGGAAGACTACAGAGGTCAGCATAGCAGCTCGGCATGTTCAGGTTTAAAGTCACGCTATGGACCTCAGCTAAACTATTCACATGCTGGAAGTGAAAAGGAGATCTAAAGGTTTCCTACAGCTAAAATACAGGTCCACAGAGCTTTACAAGCATTAAGCAACAAACAAATAAGCACAGTCCGAATCCTCTAGAACATCGAGGTGCTTAAAATATGCAGTTTGCTGTTTTATCATTTTTAATTCAAGGACAGAAGCTTTTAAGTGTCCGTATACTCATCCCAGAGCAGGAACTGCTTCATTTCCTCTTTTGCTAATTACTGTAGAGCAGTTTGTGCTACTGACTTTTTTTCCCCTCAGCCACATCACAAAGCCTGCATATAACTGCTGAACAACAGGACTAAAATACTTTAAAGCAACTAAGACAATGCTGGCAGAGAACAAAGTCAGAATTTCCTTACTGGCATCCTTGAGTTTTCCAGGCACCTGGCCCACAAGGGGCTGGGGCAGTGCCTACAGAAGGAACAGGTCCCTCTAAGTTTCAAGGATTTTTTTACATGGGATTTTATAGACAAAATGTACGTCACAGATTTTAGGGTACAAACTAAAATTAAATTCCTAAATTAACATTATAAACTAATAGTAGCCTAGCCACAGCTCTCGTTTTGGTCAGTCTTGCCACACATTTTGATCAGTGGCCTAATTTGACTCTTCATTCGCAAGCTGAACAAATTGAGAGAGGTACTGGGAAGAAAGATGCGGGGTATGCTCAGCCCCTGCCCTGGAGGGATGTCTGCTGAGATAAGAGATTTCGCAATCGCCCAGCAGGACTCCCTGGAAAGGCAACCACTTTGGTCACAGGGAGGAAAGACAGACCTACAATCCTTTGGGAGACACTATGCAGATTTCATCGTAACCCATTGGCCTGTACCCATCCCAGATCCTCTGTAATCCATTGGCCTTTATTGATCCCCTGTATCCCTATAAAAGCAAGCCCTATGGGCCCCTGTGGCGCAGAGAGAGGGCTCCCGTCCCTGGCTCTCCCCTTCGCCGGAGAGGACCCATAATAAAGCCGCCTCCGTGCGGAACCAGCCACACGGGCATCTCGTCTCTCTCTCTGGTCTGGCTTGGCCTGGAGGCTGCCCTGCAGAGCTGAGCTGGAATCA
>NW_008236622.1:3885617-3922301 GCF_000691975.1 Corvus brachyrhynchos
GGGACCTCTCCAGCAGGGGCCCTCCTGCCAGCAGCTGAGGGAAGACACCGGGCCTCTGGAAGGCGATTCCTTTCGGGACCATCTCCCCGGACCGGTCACCTCTTCCTGGGTCAGAGCCTCGGACCCCCATCCCCAGCTGTAATAGAAAGATACCAAAAGCTGGCAGAGGCTCCCATAGTAGACTTGTCTTTAATATTGGAAAGCTCTCTCTACAGAAGAATTACCAAAGAAAAAAGTCAGATGATAGAAAAGACAACCTGTGATTTAAAAACCATTTTCACTCCCCCCAACCCCCCCATATATCTCCTAACAAAATCTCAGGTTTAGCTCTGCCTTCACTTCCAATACATGCCAGGCAGCCTCTTGCCTCATGAAGACCTGTGTGGAGTTACTTACTACCCTATAAAAATAAGAGTTTAGTCATGTCTGTTAATACATGCATTTAAAAATATGTTCATGTCGTCCAATTTTTACTTTATGGCCAATCTGCACTGCTATAAGAAATATTTTGGTTTGGGAACCTTTTAAAATAATTACAATTATTTTATGCGAATTTTGCAAGTTACTTGCTAATATTTATTCATAAACCAACACTTAAACAGTTAATTCTTTATCACAAACATTTTTAACAACATAATCTGCAGAATAATTCCTATGAAGTGCCTTATCAGAATGGTGAAGAAAACAGCAGTTAAGCAATAGCCCATGCACAAAAAATCTCTATACCTTATTGCCCAATAATTCATGATTAGCCACAGATAAAGCATAAGCCCAGCTTGTTCAAAAACATAAAAAATGTCTTGCAACTTCAACTTCCATTAAAAACCTAAGGAAGAAAATATTCTAAAGTTTCCAAATGGAAAACCACAAAATCACCAGAGGAGCAAAAAAATATAATTTCAAGCTTTTGAAAGGATGAAACTGAGAAGCAATTTTCTAGAACTCTCAGCTTGCAAAGGCTTCAATTACTTGAAAGTGGATTTTGCTTTAATTTTCCCTGTTCGAGGACTTGTTGCTAGTCCTAGTGCAGTCTCTACCAGCACCACTAATGAGGTCATTGCATAAGGGTTCAGAGCTGAACTGCACTTACAGCCAAAAAATAATGTCTAATGCAGAAACACATTTAATTATATTATCAATTTTATGTTTATTGCCTCTTGATGAATTTCATATCACATTCACTCCATTTGCAACTCAAGTTTCTTCTCACAACCAGCTACAGGAGAAATAAAAGACAAGGCTTCAAGAATGAGGCCACTCTTGAAAATATAATTGTCCAAATGAAAAACACACAAACAAAAACAAACACAAAGAAATTTAAAAAATAACTGCAGAAAGTCATGTGTATCAAAACAACACACAGGCACACGTGCCCTGCCAGGACACCTGCTGCATATGAGCAGTGTGGGCTCAGTAGGATTCCCAACAAGAAATGCAGTGTTTTCTGCATGTCAAATAAACTCTGCCCACATAGACTCAACCTGCAGCACCCAGGGTACTAAAGAGTCCAACAGCAGGCAGGGCACAAAAGGAGTTCCCTTTTTGGTATAATAAAGCTTTTAATGCTATTTCAGTGGGTTTTACATTCAAAGCACAATTTCTCAAGCACAATATTTAATTTTTGTTTAAAAGCTGAACTGTCTGCAAACAGCACACTGTGCTGCACGGAAGCCAGTCATGTGTTTCTCTAGTTAAGGAATGGATACCAATACACTGTACCCAGTAAAAGTCAATATAAAGCATTTCTCCTGCATTCCATATTATCTGGATAAGCACACAGCTCTGTTGGAAGCAAAGTGCCTACTTAGAAACCCATGGGCAATATGTGACTTGGACATTTTCAGTGAGAAAAGTTTAATGGGAGCGTTCAATTCCTAAGTCAAAAAGTCCATTTAGAAATGTTTCATCTGACTTAAGGCTAAATAATTCAAAATATACCAATACTTTTTGGCCAATTTGTTCTATTGTCTCAGCTTTTGCAGGCCAAACTCTCCAGAATTTGGTTGTAATTTGGTAACAAAACTGTTTCAGTGAATACTTGAGTCTGTGTTTAGACTACATGTTTTTATTGCATTATATGTATTTAAAAATATTTATATTTTTATCTATATTATCATAATTATAAATATTATACTATGTTATTATATTATTCATGTTGTGTGATTACATCTTTAATAATTTCTGTTTCCCCTTGGCAACAAAAAGATTATTTCTATAGGGTATTGGTAGAATATACTACATTTTATGTATTATATAACAACTATGCCATAACTTCCTCTTCATGGCCACGGTGGTAAAGTTTAGCTTTTTAAATTATTCTAAGGGAGAAAAGGTAACAGGCATTACAAAATCTGGAGAAAGAGATATATCCAAGTAACAGGAGAACACAAGCTCCAATCCTGTGATGAGCATATTCAAATCCTTTTCATTGACAGCCCTGATAAAGTTTATGGATTTACACAGATTACTTTAACTCCTTTTACTAAGAAAAGAAAAGCAAAAACTTCATAAAGAGACTTAGAGATTTAAATATAAATACTTAAACATCTTCTCAGTTGTTTGTGTTTTTCAACACCTCATTTCCTAACACTTTAGGCTGTAATGATTGTTTCTTATGTTTCCCCTCTTATTTCACTTTGCAGTGAAACAATTTCCAGTCTATTCTTTGTGTTTGATAGCAATAAACATAGTAAACTGTACTTTTCACTCATACAGAAAGTTTACATGATTTCTGTGCTGCCATCATCTCAGGTAAGTGCTCTGAAAAGCTGAACAACAAACTTTTCTCTAACATTTTGAAGTAATTGAGAGGAAGATTCAGTTAGTCAGTCACAGGCAGGAGGTCAGGCCTCCTGTTCTCCTCCTCCTGTACACAGATGTCCCCACACATGTGAGAGGATTTGAGCCCCAATGCAGCCCATGTGCTAACCCTGCCCTGGTCACAAATGTGTAATGAAGACCCCAGGAAAGAAAGGACACAGGTGGTTGCAAAACAGAAACTGCATACAGAGAGGTCAGGTGAGGACACAAATACAGCTTCTGCTTCACTGTCTGAGTCCTCCCTGACAGACCTGGGGCTAAAAGTCTGTCTCCCACTCTTTGTTCCTGCCTATTCCAGATAGGCTGTAGAGCTCTGATGGGGAGAGGGAACAAATAAAATACTAACAGCCACAGCTATTCCAGTACAACAAAGGGAGCCAAACATCAGTGGGAAAATGGTAAAAATTGCATTTTCCTCTCCTCATATTGGGGAAACCCAAATAGTTCCCTTGATGCCTATATTAAACCCCACCCAAGTAAATCAAAATGTTCTGCTTTTTTAGAACAACTGTCTGAAATTAATGTGTACTGCTTAGCTCCACTTTTGCCAATACTTCATGGGCGGGAGCAAAGAATGGGAGCTGTGAATTGCAGAATGCATTTCTCACTTCTCTCTTGCCCACCTTTCACTCTGTACAGGAGTACCAATGTCTGGGTACTCGCTCTTGAAGCTGTGCTTAGCAAGTGAAGCCCATCCACACACTCACTAAAGTCAAATGTAAATTAAACATATGTGTATGAAGCCAATACCTGCATATGCCGAACAGAAAAAGGCAGAAATCCTTCTAACAATTGTTTTAGGACACAAACTACACAGATACATTTTTAACATCATGCTTGGGACTGTTTTGTAGAAGACAGTAGCTCTTTGCCCCCAGACGCCTGATGTGGATTAACCTTCCTCATGAACTCTGCCTCAGTAGAACAATTAACAGTAGAAAACATTAACAAATATGAGAAATGGGAAAAAAAATAAAGGATTGTATTTTAAGAACTGTTGATAAAAGTGAGTTGTCTGTGATTTCAGATAGTTTATGCCTGGCCCCTGTGATAACACAAGAAAAGGCAACAAAGTGTATTTTCTGGTTCTACCAGGGGATTCTCAAGTGGACTTCAACTGTAAACAGCCATTTGCACAAGTGCTTCATTGAATTAGGATGAACCCAAACAACCCAACATGACTTGTCTGGAAATCAGGTATTTGCAGTCAGTCTCTGGATTGTGCACACACACACAAAGACACTTCCCAAGTCATCAGTCTGATAATCAAATACTGTTGTTATATAATAGTTTTGGCTCATAGGCACAGGGCACCTGCTTGTTTTGTTGCTGCTGCTATTACTAGCCAAATTTCGTTAGCAAATAAAAGCTAAGGCTGCTCTTCTTCTTTCATTTCAGTAACTTGTGATAATGATGATGTTAGGATCCCTGTTCTGAGCATATAATTTTTAAGCTCTGTCTACACTTTCATGAGCACAATCAGGCTTGTCAAATCTACTAGTCTAAGAATCTTCATCTTTTCTCAGCTGAATTATTTATGCAGCCAATATTAAGTAAAGAACACTTTACATGTAAATGTTTTATATCAACTTAATTAAAAGTTCTCAGTCACTCAGTACTGGCCTAGGTAATTTGCCTAATTTTTGTCTTCAGGGAGTTCTCTTCTGAGTAATCTAACCACACTGAACCTGTTAGGAATGAACAGTTTACGAAGGGATATGTAATTTATTTTTTTCACCCTAATTGTATTTTGGCAACTGACTGAATTGTGAATCTTCATCATAGGTTGGATGAAAAATGGCTCTTGCTGAAAGAGACAGAGTATTTCTTCCCTGAAAGGTGTTTTAATGAAGTGTGGAAATAAAAGAGCTCTGCCAAAGGCTCTTTTTCAACTGGAACTTCTTCCACAGTCTCAGCCAATGTAAACTCTCAGTCCACATTGGGAGCAGGGTAGCCTAGACTCACAGAAAGCATTGGGTAGGAAGAGACTCTAAAGACCATCCAGTTCCAATCCACCTTCCACTGGACCAGATTGCTAGACCTGGCCTTGCTTGAATGCTACCAGAGATGGGGCATCCATGATTCTTGGCATCCTGTTGAGTGCCTCATCACCCTCACAGTAAAGAATTTCTTCCTAATATCTAATCTAAACCTATCTTGTCAGTTTAAAGGGGTCATTCTTCACTGAGGGGAGAGTTGAAATCTGTAAGGAAATAGAAAACATGACAAATGGAAAAAAAAAAAAAAAAAAGAAAGAAAGAAAAATAAAAAAGCCAGGGGGGGAAAAAAGCAAAACACCCTAGAGTTTAACGTGAAACTATCAAGGCCAGGCAGAGATTTTAAAGAAAAAAGACTTGTTAAAGACATAAAAGTAAGGATCCATTCTAGATAGTGCTTGAAGGGCAGGCAAAATATTCAGTGAAGCTGAAACCATAGGATAAAGCTCAATGATATCTCTGTGCTGATGTTCACAGTGCAGGAAGAGCTATGGGCACCTCCTCACACCAGAGCATGACCAGGTCACATCTAAGAATCCATAAAAATCTGCAGTGCCTGTAGAAGGCTTAGTTATTGATCACCACCTGAACAACATGCCTGATAATATTCAGCCAGAAGTTTGAAAAATTTGTTAATGAAGTTGCCTGTTTACTACCTGCTACTCTATAAAGCCCTATTCCTGAATTGGCTTCCATATGAGATACATGAATGTTAGCAAGGTTGATCCAATCAACTACAAACCTTGACAAAAGCTTTTAACTTGGGTAGAGAGGTTGAAAGTAAAATAAACAATAAATTTTCTGGGTACTTTCAAAAATACGGCAGAATGGAAAGCAAATCAACTTTTCTCTTTTTCCAATAAAAATAAAATTTCAAATTTATTAAGTTTTTGATACTGAAACCAAGCTAGCATAGGCCAGCCATGGAGGATCCTAGATCTTCTGAAAGAAAATAATTTAGAAAAGTCTCTCAATGACCTTTAAGGAAAATAAGTTATCATTGCATAAGAACATCCCCTGGCAGACAGATAATCTGCTAAAGGATAGAAGGCTAATTATAAGAATAAAAAATTGTCTTGTTGATGATAAATTAGTCAAGGTAATAAAGACCACAACACATCCAGATGAATTCCAGAAAGAGCTAACAATTCTGAATGAGTAAAAGGCAGATGAAATTCATCATCAATAAATTAAGAACTGTCCATAGGGAAAACATAAGTACAAAATTATGTGCTTGAATTATCTTTTTCTACTCAAAAAGTAATTTAGTATCTCTGATATTGATCAAAAATAACAGTTACTTTGATAAAAATATCATTTCAATGTCCAATAGTCTAAATGTAAATAAGAAATTGTTAGGGAAACAACAGAGAACAAAACCTTAAACATCATTACGTTTTTCTATAAATCCTTTGGGTGCCCACATTTTGAATCATGAGTGCAATTTTAGTAACCTCATAACCCACGTAGCAGAAAGGGGCAACAGAGGATGATTAGAAACAAAATTATTTTCTAGAAATAGAGACTGAATAGAAAAGGACTCTTCAGAGTGGAAACCTGACAATAAAGATGGAGTATGCTCATTTCATGCATCTCTAATCACTTCCTATTCATCTTCTCCACATTGATATCGACTGCTTCTCAGAACACCACAATTACCCAAGTCATGCTATTTAGTGCTACTTTTAAAAGCATAGAAGAATAAATATTTTTACATACTTCATTCATTGATTATTTTTCCCCAGAACACTGGGGTGATCAGGAAAACAAGCAAGTTCAAAAAGGAGCTAAACAAATAATGGACAAGAGGTCCATTGATGGACACTAATACAATTCATGCAGTCTTCAACTTTGGTAGTGCTTTGACTGCAGATTTCCACAGCCTATGGAAGTGGATCACTCTACACTTATCCTCCTTTGACTTTGTTCATTACCGCCATAGTTGAAGACTAAAAACGGCTAAACAGACTTTTGGTCTGACCTAGTAAAATTGTTCCTGGTTTGTTTGGGTTTTTTTTCCATTTTCTTGAAGTGCTATGACATTCTGGTAAACAAAATTATCACCTTCCAAGGAAAAGAAGATAAGAGTATTGATGTTTTCCAATGGGGTAAGTGTTTCTTGCTTGCAGTGGAGCCCTGCAGGAAGCAGATTTTTGTTATGCAACACCACAACAGTTTAGGTCACACACCATCTATTTTAGGATCAGTCTGTTGGATGCCCGAACACAAAAAGGGGAACTGGTAAATTTGCCTGTGAGATGGGACTCACAACTTAGACTTCATCAGTGAGAGCTGATGCCACCCCTCTGTTAAACTAATTCTTCAGCTCTGAAGAGTAATAGAGAATTGCAGTAATGTCATTATTACTACCAAGCATGTGGCTGAAACATAACCTTCACATGCTTCCATTTGGTGCTGTGTCCCTCCCCATCAGGTTTAGTTATAATCTCAATTTTCATATGGATATACTGAATTTTATGTGGGAAAAATGTAGATAACCTGACATTATTCCAAAAGGCTGGTCATTGATTTGAGTCACTTACTCTAGTTGCAGTGACACGTTTTAATGAATCTAAGTAAAGTTTAGAGAATTCTACCTCAAATTCTGCCTTTAATATACATTTTACCTCTCACTGACTCCAGAGAGTGCACTCTAAAGAAAGATATAGCCCCACATCGGCCGCTTACTATGTTCATTGTCTTTAGAGTGCAGTAGAGAAAAAAAGAGTAGTGTCATATCTAGCAACTGAGTTGCTTGATTTACGCCTCCTTTCTGTTTTCTCAGAGATTTTGGATTTGCATCCTCATCATTTTACATTTGTTCCTACTAATGGTGTACTCTCAAGCTATTTTCCCACTACATATTTACTCCCTTTGTTGTTTGCAATATTCAACTACAGTGACTGAATTCCACATCCCCACTACACAACTTCTCCAAGGTCCCATCTTTGTTATGACCACACCTACCAATGTATACTAGTTTTTCGCTCTAGGAAGTTAGTATTTTACAAACTTAAAAACAAGTTAAAAAGTAAGGAAGACACTACAACAGTCTGCAAGTTCTTTGGAAAAAGAAGAATACCAGTTACAGCTGCATTCATACACAATGGAGAAGCACAGAAGGTTTCAATTGCTTCTTTACACAGGTAAAGAACACCAGTGCCCTTCTCACCCCACGTCCTCTAACATACATTATAAATGTCCTAAGAAGTTCCTACAAGCCATCAATGACTGCCTCCTCCTAATGAAGGGATACAGACATGGAACAGATGCACCACCCAGCCACACTGACTGCACCAGCCCAGGGCTCTCTCATGCCCATGAAATTAACCCTCCCACCTGGGCTACACTCAGGAGAGCCTTCAGCACTCTTTCAAAGTGACTTATTCCTTTTAAATACATAGATATTACAAGATGGCATCCAAGGTTATTGTGTCTAAGAAGTACCTCCTAGGAGAGACACTGTCAGTGGGTCAGTACTGAGAAAACTTTTACAGCAGGAAAGGAAGAATCACCATGCAACAAGTCCACTACTAACCAAACCACTTCCTCTCCAAACCATTTTTTCTGTCATTCATAGTCAGAGAAAGTTTTGTGACCTATTCAATTTTCTGAAGTATGCCTGTGAAGACACAGACAGTTCTCATGAGCTTACCCTCCGAATCAAAACACTTGTCAATATCCTGGGTACAGAGCATGAAGGTACTTCATAACAGACCTCAAGGGGTGGATCCTCAAACCTGTGTTAACAGCCTATCTCTTGCGTTTTCCTATTCCCATTTCCTTCACCAAAACTAAACCTACTCTTTCACAAGTCCTTTCAATATTTCACTCCACTGACGCATTCTGAATCCATTCCAATGTAAATAAGGCAAATACTTTACTCTTAGTTAGGTGGGCAAGGGTTTTTTCTGTTTGATTTTGGTTTGGGTTTTTTTCTAGTTAAGTTGTTCTTATTAACATTATTGAAGTTTATGGCACTGTGCAAGTCATCTTGAAGTGGTTTCAGAGTCACTCACAGACCAGAGAAACGCCTGCTGAGAATAAACATGCTGTAAACCAAATTACACCTGAAAAGGCAACACACTGTTTCAAATGACATATGGCTGCTGTACAGAACACAGTGTAGAACATTAAAAGGCTAGAAGCTGGGGAACTGACTCTGCATGTAATAACACAGATTGCTAGGATTTCTCTATTTATTTAGGTGGCTTTTAAAAACAAAAGTGACACAAGGTTAACACCACCATTATACATAAGTTTTATCACCAGCATAGATGAGCCTTTTACAAGGTATGCAGAGAGATATTACACTTTAACTTCAGACAAAGGCATGTTTAAAAAACAGAACAACTTTATTGGGTCAAGATGCTATAGTTTGCAGCAAGTGTAGAATCACATAAAGTGACTATCAAAATTCTCAACAGCAGTTTTTCTTCTGAATTCAATCCAAACTAATAAATCTACTGTGGCTCTGCTTTCTCTGTTCACTTTGGCTCTTATCTAAACGACAAGTCTTGTCCATGTGCCATGGATAAGTATAGCATCATGTCAGGGAAATGACAGAAGCATCCTCAATTCTGCCAGACAAATCACAGTAGATGGGACATTATTTTTTCTTTCACTGTTTGACAGTGCCATCTGTAACTTCTGCCAATTTTCATGCATTACTCAAGGCAATAGCTTTCCTTTTGTTAAGAAGAAAAGAAGGTTGTGACAGAGCTAGCCATCAAAGTTAACTGTTAGGGCACCCATCTTTGTGCAACTTTTACAACACTCCTACCTGCAACATGGAAAGAGGCAAAATGGCAACAAAATACATGAGGGAGTCAACAGACCAACAAAGATAAATGCAAATTTTAAAAAAAGTTTGTGCTCGTTGTTTTGTAATTCAGGGAAGCACTACAATTATACATTACCTGCTTTGTCCTTAAGGGCTAGAATGGGTACTTGGTTGGAATATTAGTACAGGACACACCAGGGTCATGTGGCTGGAGGCACATGATCTGGTAGGGAAACAGCTTGTTGTGATACATACTGAACATATTTCTACCTTTTTTGTAGAAAAATAACACTCCAACTTTCTTCATGCCATCTGCCCTTCACTGAGTTCCTCAAATATTGCAGGAAAAGGAAAGAACAGTAGGAATCTTCTGTAACATTAACATTGTCAATATATAAAAGACAGTCTTCTCTACTAATATTACAAGTGCCAAATGGTAGACTTGGTCTCATAATTATTAAACATGTTAATTAGGTTTATTTTGTATGTGCAAGGTCATTGTAGGAGAGTTTGAAGCATTAAAGTGTTCCAGATAATACACAGTCTTGTGCAACATTTCTACCTGAGTTCTCCTGTGGTAGTGATTAAATCAAAACAGCCTTTTGTTTACAAGACTCTCCCACAGCTTGGCTTAGATTCCTGCATGCCGATGACTCTTGCAGCTTTTCTACCTTCCTCTGCTCAAATAAGGTCTTAGTCCTCAATATAACATTTTGCAAGTCAAGCAGAGCAGCAGTGCTTTTTGTCTCAGTGGTGGTAAGACATGACACAGGGAACCCCTAAGTCTCTAGCTGGCTCAACAAGTAGTTTTCTGCATGAATTGAAGTATATTTTGCAAACTAGATGCTGGAAAAATGGTAGGCACATGTCTAGAATTAGTATTATAACCATCAGCATACAGTTAATAACTCGAAGAGAAAGAAGGGAGTTCAGGACCTAAAAGCTGTTGAGTCCTATCTTCCAAAGACATCCACAGGGGACTGGATACTTTCTAAAAACAAAACTGAAGACCCACAGTCTAAATTTGAGTGCCTTTAGGGGCACGAGTGCATGTTTCAACCACTTGGTCTTAATTATTTTTTTTTTATTTTGCAAGCTTTTTTTTTGAATAGTCTAATAAAGCTCAAATCTTTACCATGCAAGTTATGACAGATGAGATCCCTTTGGATCTGCTGTAGAATAAGATTCAGGAGGAGTATCCACAGTATTTGCTGCAGAAATTCCCAGCAGAAGTCAGATGCCTTCATGGAAGAGATATGCTTTTTTAACATTCTTACAAATTAAAAATCACAAGTAAATGAGTAAGTTCCTAGGTGATCTTACAGGGCATGTTAGAGTCCTTCTTGAGTTGGGAATAACAGACAAATACTGCAGAAAATATAATCTGTCACTTTCTGTCCTAATGCCAAAGATGTAATCAGAATGTGTCAGAAACATTATTGTGTCATACAGTAAAATTTGAGACTATTAAAATACCAGAGCAGAGATTTGATATTAAAAACATTTCTCATGAAATTACTTGCTGCACATCGACAAAATATGGAAGCCCTGTGGGCTTGTTCCTTTAAAATGATACATTTGATTCTGACAGAAAGAAATTTAAAGAAATTATGTACAGACTGATTTCCAGGTAATAGCAGAAGCACAAGTCATGATCAAAACCAAAAATCCAAGTACTATAGCCTTTAAGGATTATATTGAACATGCTGATAAACGATGTGCAAGTAGGTGAAATATCCTGTATGAAACAATAAATACAGGGATTACAGAAGTCATAGCACATTCTGCACAGGCAACTCTCTAGTGCATTAATATTTTCATTTAAATCAACTTGTATTATCTTGTTTCTTTGAAGTTGTAACAAGAACCATGTAAATTCTCCTGAAGTCATTAGGCACAGAGAGGTACTAAAATATACCTGTTAGCGCAGTTAAACCAAGTAGAAAATGTGTAAATTAAATTAAATTAGGGAAAAAGTAGAACTTCCAGTATGGAGAAGCAATTGATACTTAATGATGACTCAACAGTATTATGGGCTAAACATACCTCTTCCCTTTTGATGCAGTTCTTAAAACAACCCCCAGCAGGATACCATAGGAAACTGGGGGATGCTTAACAGATCACATCCTTCTGCACTGCATTCTTAAAGACTGGAATGGAAAAACTGGGAGAAGTATTGTAAAACACAGGTCCTCCTCCTCGAGTCACACAAGCCATTTCAGGAACTTACATCTGCTTCTACAGAAGAAACACTAAAGATATTCTCTTAGTCTCACCACCCTACCACTCCAAATAAAAGAGAGGTACATTATGGAATTAATTTCCAAGCCTGCTTGTGAGATCCTTTCAAGCACTTCCTCCATTTAGTGTCAGAGTGCTCTTAAGGCACTCGGGGGCCTTTCTGACAAAGGACCAAGTTGACCATATCTGAGCAAAGAAATAAAAATATGGGATGCCTGACTGCCATGAAGAATTCTATACGCAGATTCCTTCCCAACCTGCCAAGATGGCCCACGACCATGGTTTCAGCCTGTTGGTAAGAGATTTTTTTCCCAATTCTCTTTTTCTGCTCTTCTAATAGTACTTCCCTTTGAATATATTAAACCCTTTTTAGGCTCATAAAACTAGGTTTCTTTCTGATGCAGCTAGTCCCACTTCTCTAATGCATGCCAAAATCCAATTATTCTATGATAAAGCAGTAAGATGTCTCTTAATCTTACCAGCATGCATTGCATAAAGCTATAGAACTTTATATTTGAGGCTATCCCTTCCTTTATGTAAGAAATCACACATCCCCATCACTGTTGCTATTTCCTCAATCCATCAGTGTCCAACCTCTGAAGAAAAATGTTGTTTTTTTTCTGGACAAACCCTGTATTAGTGATATATTCCATGTTGTGATCCATCACTAGGGGTTCTGCTAAAGCTGTTTCTTCTTAAAGAGCATGAACAATCTTCAGTGTGTCTGACCTCCACTTCACTTGGTTGTTGAAGATCATCCTGCATACCCAGTAAGTGCATGATCAGAAATGAAAATGCAAGTATGACAAACATTGTCTGAGATGCTGCCCCAAAATAAGCAACAAACTGGTATAAAAACATTTATGTAATTATGGAATATATTTAGTTTGTTTCATGAAAAGTGTGGGCTGCATCAAAATAAAGAAATTGTGTTTTTTCTAGACCGAGTTTAAAGGGCAAGTATTCTTAGAGCAGCTGACTGGGATCATTTCAGGTGAGATATACTCTTAAACACAGAGACAGGTCTATATTTACAGTCATAAAAAGTCATAAATGTCTCTATTAAAGAGGGGTTTTCTGCATAATGAGGAATAAAGGACTGAGGAGTCTCACAGGTGAATGCTGAATGCATGGATAAGATTTTTTTTCATAAAGTAGTTCCAGACACAGAACAAGAAGTCAGGTCTGAAATCCCAAACTGACACTGATTCAGATGCTAGCTTGAGGCCATGCTTTGGATAAGTGTAGTATTGCTCTCTGTGTGGAACACAACAGGTTTGTCTACTGCAGCAACAGCAACAAAATCGCATTAAAAAAATTAAAGTCTGCTACTGAGCTCTTTTGAAGCTATAAAATTGTGTAACTTTGTGCCAAAACCTCCCATTAAAAAAAAAAACAAAAAAAACAAAAAAAAACCACAAAGAAAACAACAACCATTTTGTCTTTAAGACTATTTCCTCTGATAAGACTCCAGCACATTTAACAAAAACAATATTTTATAGAACTTAAAGAAAAAAAAAAAGAAAAGTCATCATTGTACAGCAACGCTTGCCACAGGCACCAAGGCTGGTGACTGCTGGGCCTGAGGGATGTTTCAGTGTATGATTATACCAGATAACTTCTGTCTCCAAATGAAAGACTTCCAGTAAATATACTGACTGATGAAGGGACCAATATGAGAGATAAAATTCTCCCTTAAATTTTAAGGGAATGGATTCTACAATATTTTTGGGTTAAAGTTAGCTTGGAGTCATCAGCTTAGTATTGACACCCGACAGGAAATACCAGAATCCATTAGATCAGAAAGCTGTTATAGTATAGTCCACCTTAAACACTGCAGGGCTCCAGTCATCAGGAGGCTCTGAAACAATTGGTTTTAATTAAAGCCCTTTTAAACCCAAATTTTTTAGTCCATCCATGTCAGGAAATGCTTCATAGTAGGGCAGCCATCAGACTGCTGTGCGAGCAAGGTGAACATTAAAAATGTTTCACATACATTAATTTTGGGGGGTAAGGGGCTAGGAGTGGTTTCTGTGGAGTACCTTTGTTTGCCACATCCCAGCTCTAAGACAACCAGGGATGTAGTCAGGGGAGTTTAACACAGTAGTAGAAATTCTGACTCTCTAAGTGACATGTTCCCAGATGGATGCTGGGATCTTGATCATTCTGAAAAGCACCATACAACAATGTAATGTAAGAGCTGAACACTTCTGGAGTAAATTTTAAATGTTTGTTAACTCAAATGCCACAGTAACATTAAAAAATTAAAATGTGTGCTAGCACTGTCAGAGTCGAGCATCTTCAGGAGTCCTCAGCAAACAAAACCTACCTACAACTTCAATCCTACTCCCTCTACTGCCTAGTTGGTTGGGTAGCCAGCCAACAGCTTAATACAGCTGAGACTTGCCCAGCTCCCAGACTCATTTGCTTAGCTTAAAATCATATCATTCACTGTACTACTTT
The DNA here is from genome assembly GCF_000691975.1 of Corvus brachyrhynchos. NCBI lineage: Eukaryota > Metazoa > Chordata > Aves > Passeriformes > Corvidae > Corvus > Corvus brachyrhynchos. The sequence continues at coordinate 3,899,922 of NW_008236622.1, forward strand.
GTTTTGAATAGATATGCAGCTGTTTATAAGGATATATTCTGGCTATTTATATTATATGTTCTGGCTGTTTATAAGGAACTTACTGTTGGCTATAGCAGATGCTGGTTCTGATTCTGTAAGTTTACATGCCCAAAAAAACTATGAAAATACTAGTCAGATCAAGAACTCAGAATAGTATGAGAGAAGAAATTTCTAAATATCTCAAAGTGCCAAGTTAATTTATGACCAAGCACTGAGACCAGGTAATGGCGGAAGCACGTGAGACATGAAATCTATCCATTTCAATGCATCCTCTGGAAATGTTCCATAAAGCTGGAGGAGACTGGAGCTCAGCCTGACAGGATTTGGATGTCTGAAAAACCAACCTAAATAGCAAACTAAATCCTGCGTATGAGAGTATTCTGAGGAGGAATAGTTATCTAAATATAAAGCTTTGAATTTTAATTGTCATTTGGTAGAATAGAACTCTGCACTTAGAGAGACAAGCCTCAGTTGGAGGCAACACAGGAAAAACAACCTTTGCTAAAATATTTTTTTTCCTTCACATCTGCTGTTGCAATCCTCAACTCATACTTCAGTCATTTAATACAAGCGAGATTGTTCTACTTCTATGCAAAGTAAATATAAATACAGCTGAACTGCTCAAAACTCCAGGTCTCAAACAATACCAGAAACTTGGGAGTACAGAGCAAGGCTGGAAGCATGATGCTGATGGAGTTGTTTAATAAACACTTCCGTGCAATGTCAAGACAGCATTGTTTATTCTCTTTTCCACTTTAAGTTTTGTGCTATTTAGTTTATTTCTGAAGGGGTCAAGTTCTGACATGAGGCATTAATTGAGAAGCTTATTTTCCACTAAAAGCAAAAACCATTGTAATATTCATGACTGAGACAAAAATTAAACTTCAACGACAAAGAAAATCTAGAGGTGAATGTAACAAGAAAAAACCTTGTTTTTTCTTGAACTGCTATTGTTTGTTTACTTATGTGGGGGTTTTTAGTCCTTGGAGTAGCTAATACTGAAATTTGTACATGGCAATTTCATTGCAGATCCTTTCCATCAGAACTAGTATGAATACAGATCAATCCACTTGTCAGTGCAGATGACCTTATTTCAGAAATTTAAGAGTTTTGTAATTTTGCACTGCTCTTTATGTTACAAAGTATACGCCAACAGTCACTCAAAGGAAGGTTGATAGAGTAGCTTAATTTGCCAAAAACAACAGCTTGCCACTAAAAACAAGCAAAACAAGACTCTACACCAGTAACATACTGGCTATTTTTGTCTTGTTGGTCATGAGAATGTTAGCAAATAAACCTTGCTTTGTTTCAACAAATAGTTTGATACAGTCACATGTACAGAGTAATCCGTGTTCTTAAACACTCCAAAAGAGACTTAACCATAACCATATTCATTCTCTAATACCAAAATTCTTGATTATAAACAAGTCAGTAAATAGCAGGAAACAAATCATTCCTGATAAGAATCTATTTCATTTATTCTAAGATCTTACTTGTAATCCTGTAACACAATATTCTCAAGCAATGGTCACACCTATGAAACAAACTGCAGTGTCATGGAAATTTCCCCTAGTAGAGACAATTCAACAGGAAAAAACAGAGCAGCCTGGGAATAGCCAGGTGAGACAGAGGCTATTCATGCAGCTGAAAAACTTTGGGAAAGCCCATGAGCTAAATCATAAGAGAGAAGTAAATAAAAGTAATCAGAGCAGGCAATATTGCCTACCGCTACCAGTACAGTGTCTATCATTATAATGCATAACTGCTATAATGGAAATATGAGGCAATTTTAGAATTTTCTCATATTCCAAGAAATGGAACTGAAGACTTCCCACATTATCTGTTCCATAGTGGGATTACTGTAGGATTTTTTTTTTTGGACATTACCTCAGAAGCACTTCAGTCATTTTTAAAAATTTGCATTAGTAGAAACTTCTCTTTTTCCCCTGTTAACAATATCCACAACTTTTTTTTTTTAACATCTTGCTATGTATGTGTGTTCCTTGTCATCAGGAATGTAATTTTCACCATTTCTGTGACAGATACTACTTAGCTGTTCCCATGCAGTTCACAAATGCTCAGTCTCCTGGCACCAGCAGGAGAGCCCAGGCTGTTGAGGCAATAGGCAGAGAAAGTCAAGCAGAAACACTCTCTCACTCCTGGGTTTCAATGCTTCTGTGCCTCTCACCCAGGCAATATGGCAAGGAAAGCAGACTGGCAGGTGGGACAAGAGCCAGGACAAGAGATTGGAAAAAAGCACAGATAGAAATCAGAAAGCTGCAGGTGGAAGACCAAAAGCATGAGTAACTTTCAGGTTTTTGTCTCTGTTGTCTTTGATTGCTAAGTTTGTAACCTTGCTGTCCCCCTACATAGCTTTTGTTTTATGAAGTCAAATGTTTTACTAGATTTTTTTTCTTGGTCTATATTTATCTGTGCATTGTCTGACTTAACAGACAAGACAAGCATCTGCATAATCATGTCTTCATCTGCCACTGCGAACATGTGCAAAACTCCACATATGTAGGAATCTGCAGCCTTCTCAGTTGAAAAAAATCTTGCTCAATAGAACTTTTTAATACAAACAACATATACACAACACTAGTTCAAATATCCCTAATAGAACTTCTTTTTAGTTGTAACCATCTTCTATGGTACAGCTGTGATGTTGGCAGATGTGAAATGGCTTCCTATTATTTGGGATATCACACAGGCATATGACGAATGAAGAATGAAATGGTACTTCTGCACTGAAATCCCTTTTAGATCTTGGCATCAACAACCCATTGGAAATGCACATACACTTCAGGTATCTGACTAGCATGACTGATGGTAATATTTCTGATGTTGAAACAACAGATTTTTAACGTGAATGCTTCCTTCTGCTCATAGGAATAGCTCTAAAGAGACCTGTGTTTTGCCACAGGTCCTTATTCCTCCCAAGACCAGTAAAGTCTACAGAGCCACTCTTCACTACAGCTCCCTCACTGTAACTTCTATTTGCCACATAATATACCTTGATCCTCTCCATCTTTATGCCTTCAGAAGGAACATTCAGTGCATCAAAAGCAGTGAGTCAATGTAATTATATAAATGACTGACTATGAAAGACTTGCTACTTAATCCCAATAAGAAACCAAAAAGACCAAACACACACACTCTTTGTTCTTGACCAGGATTAGTTATTTTTCACATAATTCATACTTCCCTTTGGCTTTGGTATTAGCCTAAATAAAAGGATAATGATAATGGCTATGGAAATCCAGCACTTTCTTGCTGTTACACAGATAATAATCCAACAAATGCTTTGTATACTCAAATTGTCTCTCTGACATCTCTATTTACACTAGCAGCAGTAGTTCCTGCTTTCTCTGAGCCACATCATCACTGCAGGAACCAGACCATTTTTACACACCTGGGAAGCGCTGCTCAGGACTTACCTGCTGTATATCACCTACTGCTTCTAGGAAGCAACCCTTTTTCATGAACCCTTGGCACTCCCATCTTCTAAATCACAGGGTCAGGGCTCTTTTACAAGCATTTCTGCAGCATGTATAGCCACTATAATAAATGACTTCATAGACAGTAGTCTGGAAAGACAGTGAGGTACAATTAGGAGAGAAACCTGCAGTTATTTAATCACTTGTGTCCCAGCTCTGCACAAACACATTCATTCCACAAACAGTGGTTGTTCTGACTTCAGTAAAGTTGGGTTTGACACAGCTAATTACCACCAAAATTTGCTGATCATGGCCTCTGCTACCTCACCAGTGAAGGTCTGATCAACAGAGCCACTAGAATGCTTATAGCCATCTTATGCTAAAATTTGTCCTGTGAAGAAAGTAGCTGCTGCCTGATTTGTGCTGCAGTTGTGTTACAATTAGGACAGCAGCTACACATCTGTCAAGTATTAGGTATTTTTCACATAGACCCTCTGCAGGATGATCACTGGGGACAATCCTTTAGGAGATGCTTGTTTCAGATTAGTTATGGCATAAAGCAAGATATGTGAGTGTAACTGAATGGTGAAGTCACTGTGCTCATCTCTCCTGCCCATCACCCAGAGATGTGAACAAGCAGCTTGTCTGCACAGAGCAACACCACACTCCTGCAAAAACAGGCTCTGCAGCTTGGTCCTTTCAGTCCTACAGACAGTGTAGGCAGCTGACCATTCTAGGTCATCTCTCCTGAATGAAATACTAATACATTTACAAAGCTGATTAGTTGAACTGACCCATGTTTTTGTCAGATCTTCAGTTTCGCCTCAGAAATCTCCTAATAGGATTTACTCTTCTGCAGCAGCTTGCATAGGAGCCCTGTAAATTCAGCCCAGAGGGCTTTTACTGAAGGAAAATGAGGTGGTGTATCATTTCACTGCAGTACACTTCAAATACATGTGCAAAATCATGAAGACTACCCAGGTTCAGCATTGATTTGCATGAGGTCACATCAACATGATTACTGTTCCTGCAAAAAGCACATATGTTGCAGCAAATTCAAACTGCATTGCAGGAACATGAAAGAGGGAGAGCATTGAAACTGCCCCACAAGCTTCCTGACCCCCTGAAAAAAAAAGACAGCAGTCAAGAAGTTAGACAAAGTAAGCAGGGGACCTACATTTGTCAACTCATCTCTACACACAGCTCCATGTCAGAGCAGTGAGCAAAGTGCCTCTGGTAGCACGTTCCAATGCACAACCTCCGTTTAGCTGCACAGAAATTTGTTAAACTCTGCACATGGCTGAAATCTTGCATTTTCTTTTTCAACCATTCTCAAGGTTTTTCCTAAGATGAAACATGTCTAATAGTTATTTTAAAAACTATCCAGAATAGTAACTTAAAATTGAGAAGAACAGCATGTTTGTGCATATGTTCTGTGCTGTTCCAAATCTGAACAAATACTGCACCTTTGAAAAAAGTCACATCAGTGAACCCTGGGACATGTCAGACAAGGTAAAAGGGTGAGGGAGTAGTGAGAAATATTGTGGAAAGTTCTGGTCTGCTCTCAAAAAGTAGGGTTAGACAAAACTCACAGAGACGAAACAAGGTTGTCTAAAAGATAGGAAAATGCTTGTCATTAATGGCCAAGACTTTGAAATCTAGAAAACCAAACAGACATACAAAACAGATCTTCAAAACTGTGAATGTCATAGAGATAGTAAGGTAAAATGCCCATTCACCATCTCATTCAGTGCGAGAAGCAAGTGGCCTCAAATGAGGCCAGCAAAACCCAAACTTAAAACAAACAAAAAGGGTTGTTTTTTCATACAAAGTTCATAAAGTTGTTGATCCCCTTGCCATATAACAGTGAAAGTTTGTAAGTTTTTATTAAAGAGAAACTAGACAAATTTGTGGAAGAGATATATGCCAGAAGTAACTCTCTGCATATTACCTCAACATATTTCTGTATTAAAAATACTTGGGGCTACAAAAAGGACTAGAGGATGGCAGACATATATGTTTTTCCTGTGCTCATTCTCAATTCTAGATATTTGCTTTTGATTTTTGTTGGAAGCAGAGCCTTGGAATACAGGGTTTTTATTAAAAAAGATTTAAAACTTAAAAATTCCTAAAAATAGCTATTTCCATGCTGTTCTCTCTCAAGTAACTGTAAGCCATAAAGAATGAGTAATATGTCTGTCTGTGAAGTCCCAGAGATTTTTAAAAAGGCTTCAACTAGACAGATCCTAGAGCACATCTAATGGGGTCCTTGTTTGTATCATCTTATTTTATTTTTCCCAAAGGCTGGCCTATACTGACTTTTCTCCTTGCATATCCATCCTAGTCCCAAGAATAAGGAAGGAAGGGAAAGCATGGCATGGAGTTTAATCTCAGCTCACAACCAGAGGGGTCACATTATATCAAAGGGGAAAGTCACTGTCAACTTTCAACTGCTATATAAAGGAGGCAACTTGTCCAACAAAATAAGGAAAAAGAGGCTTCAGTGGGCTCTCCCAGACAGTGATTCAGAGCTCTACACCTACTCAAAAATCCTCTGAAGGTGTTTCCATCTCTCCTTGGCAGACTAGAAAACAAGCCAGCAAACACAGACATCCAAGGAAAATGGCTAAATTTAGGCAGATAAATACTTCTTGTGCAGACTGGAAACAAAGACAGAGCCTAAAGAGATAACTATCAAAAAAATTGCCAGTGATTGCTTTTGAACTGCCCAGGAATGATGGTATTTTATCTTGTCATCACATCTAAAAAACAGAAAATGCAATTGAGTCACTCAGTAGGCAATTGGATTTGATTTTTCATTTCCCTTTGATGCTTATAATTCCATTTTATGTTAGCAGCAGAGAGGGTTGGGCTGTGACAGTGATAACAGATAATCTAGTAGTGCATATTTTTTCCTAGAACATCATGAAAGTAACAAGTCGTGATAACCTCTAGCAGCAACAAGGACTAAAGATGAGAATTTCACATAGAAGCTTTTGCAGCATTACTGACATCATTACACTGCTACTCTGTAGAAATCAGCTGGCATTTTTCAGCATAATAGAGCAACCTTCCTTCAGCAAAATGCAAGTGTTAGCTGAACTACTCTGGAAAGCCTGGAGGGGCTCATTTACACAGGGGTTAATGGTCTGAATTCTGCACTTCTATTTCCAAAATCCAAGCCTCCATGCAGACATTCTCCCAGTTTTCATATCATTCAGCAACCTTTGTCATCTGTTCTTCTGATCAAACAAATTGCATGGCTTAGCTTTTTTTCACAGCTGTATGAACTACTTCAACTAATAGTTACCTAACTTTCACAAGCATAACAGCATTTGTATCGCAACCCAGAAAATCCTCCAGACAATTCCACTCAATTCCTCTTCTAAAAGTCCTTGAATTAATGTAGGTTCATAATTATCCAAGTATATTCTTAATTGTTTTCAGATCAGTCCTCTTATTAAAATTTTTTTTCAGTCTCTCTCAATTAGGCTCAGTTTAAGTGCTTCCAGCTGAAACATCCCAAGATAAATATTCTAGCGACTACCATGACAATTGGCAGTTCAAAGCACAGTGTAAATATAGCAGAATTTATCTGTTTGGGAACCCAAAACTGAGACAGCATCTTGAACTTGATAGATAAATGAAGCTGAGCCTATTTGTCTCCTGCTGTTTTAACTCAGTGAGTGTTCTGTGCTTCTGACCTGGGGTACAGGGGCACCTGACACTATAATTACACTGAAGCACAGGAATAGATTACCTGCACTGCTTATGGAAATGTCTAGCAGAGGGAATTTTTAAGAGCATGTTGAACTAACTGCTTCTGACAGTTGCTTAAGTATAGTTGACATTACTTTCAGAAAAGGGGATTATCTTTCATGGATTTTCCCAGACCTATTTTGTAGAATTTCATGGCATACCAGCATTAAAACCATGGTACAAATTTATAAAACAGCAGCAGTTCACATATCTTGGGATGTGGCATGACAGTATGGCCTTCTGAAGTTCCTTCCAGCCTGACTTATCCCCTGATTCTCTGGATAGCTGCATAGATCGCCATGGATCCACTGTTCTCCTCTGTGCACCACTGTGATTTTAGAGGTCAAAGCATCAAATATGGAATTTATAGAGGAGACTAGTGACATACATGCCTATATATATTCATGGTTCTTCTACTGCACATTTCTTACCCTTAATCTTTGTGTGTGCACATCTCCCATCTGTTTCTCTCTACATCGTGGTCTGTTTGTACTCCCCTTCTATTTCTCTCAGCTGTTCTCTTTTCCTCTGATAAACACCACATTCTGAGGATTTTGGTGGCCATTTCTATGTGTCTAGAATTTGTCCAAAGTGCTTTACCATTCTGAAAGATCTTCACATCTGACTGAAGTGTATTTACAGACAGATGTTCAGAAAAATGAAAAAATAAATGTTCAAACTTTATTTTGCAGTAAAAGTAACAACTTGGCTGCTACACCAATAAACTTTTATGTAACTAACTTTGTGAGGCAGTGAACACTTTTCCCTATATATAATGATTTAGAAGTTTGTAATACATTGAGTCAGCCCTAAGATCTCAACATAGATGTAAAGAAGCAAGCCCCAAGACATTACCACCTTAGAAAAAAATTCAACATTCTTGAGTTCAATCTTCAGTGTAACTAGCTTCATTATCAGCTAGTATAAATGAGCTTTTGATCCATGGTGCAATTTACATGCATTTATAGAGTGTTATAAACCCACACAATAATTTTATTTCTTTCTCTAGAATTTGCTTCTTAGCAAGTGTTTTCTGACAAGAAAACAGCTTCAAGGCTCCATAAGAACAAGAATATTTGAAGATTCTGGTGACAGATAAAAACTAGCTATGTCCAAAACACCATTAAAGTGGTGTATTTTAGTGTATTTTGGTGTAAAGTAGTCTACTTTTTTTCCCCTTAAACTTAAGGACTACACAGCTGATATACCAAAGCTGTATTTTTTTTCCTCATTATTATTATTATTTCTGGTTTTTTACTCCTTAGTTTAAGAAAAATTTGGAGGTGCTGGGAACTGAGTTGAGATATGAAAACCATGCAAAACCTCATGCTTCACACAAAACAGAACTCTGTCAAGTTTAAGAGGTTCATATGACCTGATCTCGTTCATACAAGCCAAGGAGAGGAGGAGTTCCCTCTAAATCCCATGGCATCAGTAGTCTTCATATTCCAATAACAAATCAACCAAGTCCACACTGTATAAAATTTAAGCTCAGTCTTATATTTATTTCCTGAAGTTTTCCTGTAAATCAACCAGAAATTAGGAATGAGCTTGCCTTTAGATTTCTTAAATAAAAATAGAAATAAACCAAACTAAAATAAATTAAAAACAAACAAAAAAATTCTCCCGTCCCCAAATAAGATTATTTAACATATATATACACACACACCCCATACAATTCCTGACGAAACATTGATTAAAGCCATTACACCTAGAATATAAGGAGGACTTCTGTCTTCCCCTGTTGTCCTTTAGACAGAAAAAAACCCCAAAACCCAAGCAAACAAGCTGTGACTATCTCACCCTTTGACATTATATCAAAGGTGAAGATCAAGCCCTTGTCTGCATAAATATTTAGTGAGAGATCCTCAAAACAAGGGTTTTCAAACTTAGAAGAGTTTAGGCAACACACAAGACATTTTGATATTGCACTGAGGACAAGATCAATCAACGGCAACCAAGCTAAAATATTAGCTCCAAGAAGGATGATTAAGTCCTTGCATAAATGTTGGACTTGAAGATAACTATACACAATATCAGATAGTATATATAGTAGTTTACATTCAAATATTTATATTTTGTCGAGAATCTTACACACATAGTAATGTGTGACATTCAGTTTAAGTACTCCATATTAATGGACAATTTTAATGGTGTTTGAAAGAAAGGGAATGACACCCACTGCCCTACTTGTCTGCCCCCTCCTCCCTCCAGCACGTTTAAATTCAGCCTATGGAGGATGAATAGCATAGCTGTCCCAAACACTTCATAAAACAGTCTCATATATCAAAGCAGGTAGTATTTACTTATAAGACTCAAACTGTGCTAGGGAAATTCAAGACTTCTGCCATCATTGCTGTAGAGAGCAAGACTGGATGTTAAAGGAGATTCAGCAACAGAAAAATAATCCTAATAAGTGCAAGGCCTGGTAGCATTATGCAGCGTTCAGCTTTATATAGGAGTAGGGGAATGGTCGCAGGGATTTCAGCTTGGAAGACTGACAGTGAAGAAATCTGAACATGTACCATGGAGCAGTGAGTGAATGCATACTCCTGAGTCTATTCCAAATATTTTATAGTATGCATGCATAAAGCTCAATCAAAGTCATACCAATTCAGTATGGCATAAAATAAAAAAGGCATTCAGAGAAGCAAGACATGATACAATTACCGTCAGCTTTGCCTTTCCCTAAGGTTTAACAACCTATAATTGAGAGCCATGGGAAAACCCCATCAAAGTAGGTCTAATTTTATCAGGCTGTACTTAAATTACTGAACTACAAACTCAGTTTGACAAAGCTGCTTTAGTATGGCTCTACTGTTATTCCATTTTAACTTTTATCACCAAAAAAAATTGAAATGCAAGGCTTACATTCAGGAAATTATTTAAACATACTTCTGTTGTTAGAATGGGCTACCCTTAATGAGGTCTGTACATGCAGTATAATGTCTTGCTGAAGGCTGTTTAAATAGATGCTAAAAAATTAGAAAGGAAACAAAAGAGCCCTAAATCAGAAACTTGAAACCCAAACACCAGTCTGAGCCTATTCTCACTTGGGCTCCACTGCTGCTTGCTAAAGGTCTGAGCTGCTTGGTGGGTGGTCAGATTGCATTGCATCCAGGAATATGCTGAGCTGTTGACATGGCAGATGTCAGAGTTGCATGAGTGGAAACTCTGGTGTGCTTGGCAGGAAATTTAAAGCTTAAAATTGGGTATGACTTTTAGGAATCTGAAAGCAGGTGGTACACTGCAACCTGAATGGAAACAGAAGAAACTGCCATTGACTTCAGTGAGGGGAGAGAACATGCAACCTGAGAGATATGAGATCAGTAGATGTGCCCAGCCTGACTTTAGACCACTACTCACACTGCATTTCTTACAATCCTGTCCAGGCTTCCTGCATTTCCGTCTCCAACCAGTGAACTGAAATTTGGGTCCCTGTAAAGGCACAATGAAATAGTCCATTCATTTGTGAAGTACAAACATTTTGGAAGGCCAAAAAGGTGCAAAAGACAATTAGAAGGTCAGTCCTAGTGCATATGCCAGCTCTTTACAGGAGCTGTGAATGGATTAGAAGAAAGAAACAGGCCCTGTATCAGTGCACTGGCCCTGCTCACCCACCCCCAGCAACCGATGTCTTTGGAAGGACTGTACAGATGCAAAGTTTTCTAGCAATACCATCACAATTTAAATCTCAAAAATCATACACCATAATTAATGTCAAGAGCTATTCAAGGAATTTTGACTTCAGCCAAAATATCCCCAGCAGATGGCATGGTCACTAAGCACAAAAAGCCCAAAATCAGTGTTAGCATCTGTATGTACATGCACCCAAACCCAGATTGTGGCTGTTATGAGGATGGGTCTAAGGTGCAACAAGAAGTGAATGAGAAAGGAGCCTGTTTTTTATCAGCTCTCTTTCCTGAGAACATCTCAAGAGCACTCAGGGAGAAAGATGTAGACTGTGTTTTTTACATCGGTAATATATGTCTCCTTGAAAAAAAAAAAAAACCAAAAAATTTCCAAAACTCCTCTTTCCTAGGGAAATTCAGAGTGTAAAAGGATTTTATGGTGTGAATGTAGCAGAACACAAGGAACAAATTAAAAATTTGGAAAAAGTTAGATTTCTAATGCGTGCACTGTGCTCTTGCACAGATACCAAGCACGTACACATACACAGAGAGCTCACGGTGCAGGAGATTCAGTCAGAAGAGAGAACAAGTACCATTTATGAAGAAAAATTTTGATCCTGCAGAGAACCAAAATTAGGTCTGCTGTGCCTATGAAAAGGCTTGCACAGAATATAACATTTTCCAGATTTCAAACTAGTTGGCAACTCCAATGCTGAAGGTTATAATTAAAGACCAGCTCTGCTCTGCAAAAAGTAGTGGAGCTGGTGATGCCTTAAGAGGCCTCCTAGAAACAGAGACTAGACAGGAGTAAAGGAATAAAAGCAGGTATTTCTTTGAAAGGCCTTCAAAGGTACCCCCTGGGGGCCAGAGGCTATTGCCAAGATGGACCCCAAGATGGATGACAGGTCACGAGTTCTTCACACTTTTATAGGTTTGGTTCATTTGCATATTAGGGTTAATTCTCCAGTTAAAGATTCAGTTTAATGATGTAATTTCCCCTCCACTTGCTCCCCTTTAGAGGCCTTTTGGTTTATACTTTCTGGGCTTAGGACAGTCTGGGTGTCCTTGAAGAGCAGGCCTGGAGAGGTTTTGTTATGTCTACCTAGCATGAGAGAGCAGAAATTAACAGGCTACAAGAAACTTCAGAGTTACACACTAAGCAGTACAGAATTTGAAACATGTAAAAGTTAAAACCTAAGGTATCACTGGCACAGTATTTTTCTTGCTTTTAGGCGATCAGGAGAGGAAATACGACAGAATGGCAAAGAAAAATCTATGAAGAAAGATTAAACAGTTCTTAAATTTGCTGAATTATCAATTACTGACTGACAGTGGAACTCCTAAAAATCCCAGGGGTGCAGTATGACATTCTGTATGGATAGCGTGGATAACGCTGACTGGTTTTGAAAAATACTGCCTATTGAAAATGTAATACAGGAAAGGTAGGAGGTGCCATTAGGCACGTCAGTAAAAGCCAAAGGTACAAGTGATAAACGCTCCGTGCAAAATGTGAGTTTGGGAGAATTCTGTAGGTTTATGTAGGATTTTCACACAACTCTTCTGAGACATTAACTCTGAACAAACTGGACTTTTGCAGTGGTTTTTAAATTTTGTCATAATTTTCAAATGAATTTTGCAGTAACTTTTTACTAACTTCAGTAAGTAGCAACACTGCAACATTCTACATTCAAACCAACAAACAACTAGCAAAACCTGTGCCTTATTTTAAGAGACTTAAAATTAGATGTCCACAGCAGATATTTTTACAAATTCATCCTACTATCATTTGTGGTCTTGACTTCTGTTAATTCTGCAAAATACTTTTCATTTCAAGAACAAATACCTAGTAATTAATGTTCTGGGGTTTTTTTAAACCATCTGAACTCTTATCCTTCCTGTTCCAAAAAAAAAAAAAATAATTAGCCATTACTTATCTACTTGTAAGTAAATATGGCTCAGCTTTGGAAAACTGAAAGGTCAGTGATAGACACCATGAAATCTAAGCCATATAAGAAATCCCTATCAATATAATAAAATATTTTCATTTTGTCAGACCCCTTTCCAAATTATTATGTACTTTCATTGTCAGAATATCAACATACACTAAGAAAATTCTTCATAATATTTTCACATTATCTGTGGGTCCTTAAACAGGGGCAGTCTCCATTTGTTTAGACTGAAAGGTTATCTGTACACACGTCTTTATTGTCACTGAATTACTGTGGCCTGATTAAAGTTTAATGACATGGCTACTCTGGTGATGAGTCTCTAGAGACTACCATGAGCTGACAGATCTATTTGTTTCAAAGAGAGCAGAAGTGCTAAAAGTATATAAAAGCAGTATCTGTACAGTTTCAGATTAGCATTGCCTTCACTAAAGACACTCTGCAGCAAGTATAGCCTGAGCCTGTGATGTTATTCACACATTGCTCAGGAGGCTGCCCCATGGAGCTTAAAAAAAAAGCCCAAACAAACAAAAGTGGGAATTAGTCATCTTAATTAATAGTTTATGAGTTAAACCTCAGAAATTCATTTTCCATTAGAGGTCATTGATGTTAAAAAAAATGTTGATTTTCCAATATTTATTCATTCTATACCAACAATAAAAATTCATTCTGGACAACAACCAAAAAAGGATTAGCTCTTGAAAACAAGTTTTCATATGTATTTTCTCACCTCTAAGCAACATTAATTTTGTAAATTCTGTAAAAATTTTTTCATGGTTAGGACCAAAGATGCTAGGGTTAAAGCACTTTAGAAATGCAGTGGTGCAGAATCGAATCCAATGTATTTAAATAGCTTTAGAGAAACTTCCAAGGTCCAATAATTACTTTACATGGACTACAAATAACCAGCTAGTATAAGTCAGTGAAAAAATTGGTCACAATATCTTCAGCAATTAGAAAAACTTCACCTATAAGCCAATGGACAAATTCTGCTATCTTGAACATTATCACTTCACTCCAAAAACAAAAATAAGGCTAAATATTGGCTGTAACTCTTGAAATTATCATCCCTGAAGTGGGAGGGCCTGCATTAATGTGTTCTCTCAGTAATCTGTGGAAACTGAGGGCTAGATAAGGCTTGTGATGTTTCCAGCTGAAAATTCATGACGCAGGCAGGAGAAGTGCAACCCTCCCAGTGAGAGCCAGCATTCCCTGCATGTGCTGCGCACAGAGTCTGGGCACACTCTGTATCTAACAGTGCCATGAATCAAACACACTCTACATGTAGTAATCAATTGCATAGTACATTTTCAGTTACCTAAATGTTGCCACACCCTGTGTGGTTTCTCAGCACGGACACTGCAGGAAGACCTGGGGGTTCCAGCAGTCAGGAGCCGTGGGAAGGCACTTCTTGTTGGACTGACAAGTCCAACATACAGAGATATAAGACAAATGGTGAATCCACACAGACAGAATTAACAGTCCGGGGAGAGTCCAAGACAAAAATCAATGTGCATACATCTAGAAGCGAGTCCTGATAATGCTGCAGGCGAACCAACCACCCATTAGATCGGTTTCGCATTCACCTGATCCATTCATGCGCCTCTCACACTTCTCTGAGAAAGGACTCAGACAGTGACCAGGGAGCCATTAACTCAGCTACACACCTAGTGGATAAAGCTGATCAAGCAAGTGTGGTCGTTGAAGACATGATAGCCTGCTAATTAGAACAGTAATACGGAAAATTAAAGACCGAGGTCAATCTTCTTCACTAGGTTCACAGCCACAAAAGCAATCCATCAGGGTGATGCTTTTGTCACCCCAGACAGCCTGAGATGGCAAACCCCACGTTCCAATGCTGAAGTTACTCTATTGCATGAAAGATTTTGAGAACCAATGAGGTACAAAAATACCAGAAAGGGAACAAAACTCACCTGAGAAAGCAGAGCCTCCACTCCATTCCATACTCCCAAGTTAATTATACATTTTATTCAAAGGATGTTTCTATTTCTACGTTGTATCTTTGCGCCTACAATTATGAGTCTATGAGGCCAAGTAATGAATTTTCAATTAAATTTCATTTATCAAGATTTAAATTGAGTACTACACAAACATACTCCAAATGCAAAACAACCTGTAAATATTTAGAGCTTTGCAGAGCAGTTTTCTGTATGAAACCATATAACTTGCAGATAAAATTTTACTACACCACAAAATATGAACTATAGTTTACAGCAGAAAAAGCTACACTAATTCCCATCTCCTGATTTTCACATCAGAATATCATAATCAAAATAGTATGAGAAATACATTTGTATAATTTCATAGTTTAGTAGCAGAGATCCTTTTGCCAGAATTAAAATTTAATGGCATTACTGACCTGGACCAATTTTTAACATTATACTTACACAGTAAGTACCCAATCCTCCCTTCACATTAGTTTACTGTACAATGTCAGACCCAAACTCTTCATTTATAGCAACATGAGAAGACAATCTTATGGGAGAGGTCATTGAAGTGTGATCTCTTATTCTGCTAATATGGTTGGGTTTTGTTTGCTTTGGATTTGTTTGTGTTTTTCTTCAAACAAACAAAACTAATTTCAAATTTTTTCATGTTTCATATGGAAACTGGTACTGGCAAGAATCTAAGGAAGTCAGCAAGTCCTATCGTAGTATCAGTGTAATGCTAAACTCACTCTTACTGATGGCTTCCCAACCACTCCCTGTGATCCCACAGTAATTTTCAGTGATTGGCTTCCCAACCGTTCCCTGTGATCCCACAGTAATTTTCAGTGATTGGCTGTCCTTAGATCTCCAGTTGTTAACTAAATCAAATTTCTTAAGACTCAGAGAAACCCTAACTATTGTGGTCTGCCAGGACATTAAATCATAATGCTTTAAATGCAACCACAAACAAAAACTATGGAAATATAAAATTAGACCTAGAAAACCCCAAACCATCACCAAACTAGGACTCATTAAATATTTACTGCATGTTTGCTCTTTCTGGGTATATTTAACTATGCCAGAAATATTCTGAATTTTGTCTTCCACAAATGCTCAACATACACCATGAACAAAACGTCTCTCAGACCATTACAACTCATCTCCTAAAAGCCCTCTAAAACTCTGGGGCTGGGAATCATAAATTTCAAAATTTTTCATTAAAAGAAAAATGTTTTTATTTTACCCATTCCTCTTCCAATCATAAGCAATTCATCCAATTCAAGTGCAGTTGCATTGCATATCCACATGAAACACTCATTTCTCAAATATATCATTCCCTAGATGAATCTTCAATTACCTTTTTAAATGAGACATCTCTCTGACTCCAAATAATTGTCCTTTTAGGAATTAAGTCAGACACATAGCAGAAGTACATGTGGCTTGCTTCATTTTTATTACTGTTTCCTATATCAAAATGTAAATAACTTAAACACTGAAGTACAAATTCACTGACAGAAGTCAAAAAGCATAAAGTCAAAAGCAGAGATTTGTGGAATGAAATGCCTGCCTTCACATGTAGTTATAAGATCTAAATTTTAATTTTTTCTCATAAATCAAAAAATTATTTCAGAATGTCATCAAGCTCTACACACTCCTGTCTTCTCCCCAAATCTAGATAAGCTCTTTCTGTACAGAACCAGAAAAGAAATTGCCTTTGCCTACTTGAAACCCTCCCAAAGTGTGCCTTATTTCTAGTTATAGATCTGTCTTATCCCTAGGTTCCCCTACAAACAAAATTTCATTCAAAAGTGTTTCAGCCCTTACAAACTTAGGCTCTGATGCAATCCTGGTTCTCATGGATATCTCAAAAAGTTATCCTGTAATTTTTATAAGCTTGCTGAAAAAATACAGAGAATTATGGGTGCAGGGGTCATATTATTTAAATTTCCTCAGAATGCAGAGTAGGTCTGAACTATGATAAAAGGGCTGTGCAGAGGAGCTTTCATGCCTGTGTACCTGTTACAGTGGAAATACACATTTCAGTTTAACAACTGGTATTTATGATTCTAGAAATACCATTAGCTACTATGGTGATGAAAATTGATTTCATGGTAATTTTGAAACTTTTAACTCCAGAAGACTTTGTACGTGACTGTAGGCATCTGTTTACCATCTCCCCTTCTGCAGCTATTTAAACAACTGTACATGGTAATTTAGCAGCCTAAAGTATGAAAAACATGAAAGGTCAGGGTTTTCATATTTATTTAAGTCCTTCTGGTTTGTTAAAAGGTTGCTAGCTTTTTATTATTCTCTTGCAAGTCAGCCAGAGACAACTAAAATGAGATTGAAGGACTGAAGATTTTTTTTTTTACTGGTAGTAACTGTCCTTCTCTTTTCATACACCTGCATTTTATTGTCAGCATATCCTGTCATTTATTCAAATATATTGCATGAGCAATTTCTCACATTGCATCTCATGAATATATAATCCACACAGAAAATTAGCACACAGCATTTGGTATACTCTGGATGAAAAATCCACCAAAAAAGTGAAGCATTTTTATTTTCCCCACAATTTAATTGTATGTTCATATCACCTATGCAATTTTAATGCTTCAAGAGCAATCTCACAAGGCACAGAGCACTATAGCTAAAGAGAACCCTATCAAATCAAACCTTTTGCATTATCAGTTACATTGGTATTTGAATTTTCTTTTTCAGCCTCTTTTTGACTTCTTTCACATTTTCTTGCTTTCTACTTGCCTATTAACATGAAAGAAAAATGGAAAGTTGTTATTGATAGCTACTATGTGAACTGTTTATTAAGTCTTTTGACTTGACCTCTTTTTCTAGGGACATACAAAATAAAATACCTATTTAAAAACTAACTGCTTGCAGCACTTGAAAATTTCACCCAGGAGAACAGCCAAAGATACGAAGCCTGAGGGAAACACTACACTGGAGGATGGCAGCTAGAATTCCAAAAATAGTTCAGCAATGAATTCCAGTGATTTTCAGGAAGACTCAGAATTCCAGATCCCAATTTCATTAATTATTCAGAATAATTTAAAAATCTACATGTATTCTGAAAACAGAGCCGAACCTAATTACCACAGCCTTTTGAAGTAAGTAGCAGCATTCTGAACAACCTCTGGAGTTGCAGGAAGGGGCAAGAGCAAAGACACAGTAGTTGTACAATTTATTCTCACAGCTCATGGGACATTAGCTTTGGATGCTCAGAGAACAGGCAGAAGGCAAAAGCATTTTTTTCACCTTTATCAAAAAACCCAGGGCAGCATAGATGAACTCAAAGAGTGTGTTTGGGAATGTATCACCTTCTGTCTACTCTACATGCATCATCACCTTCAGATGCCGAAAAGATTTCAGTTAATGCTACACATGATGGTTCATTGCCTACCAGCTGGTTATTATTATCAGCTTCTAGCCCATTTCTGAATAAAATGAGCGCGTTACTTTTGACCTAAGAGTAACTGTATGGCTCAGTTTGAGCTTATTGCAAACACCAGCTCCTTTCCCTGTGGAATAATACAGTTGAGATCAGCTGGAACACTCAATTATAGGAGCTCTCCAGTTTACTGGAATGAGAGGGACAACAAACTATTCAGAATTTCAAAAATCTGTGATCAACATCTTATTCTTGATTTATCTTTCCAGAACTTAAATGCGATCTCCTAGCCCTTTCTCTTCCCTCATTTCATCCAGGGATGCACGCAGGCTGAAAAAAGAGTGAATGTTTGGGAGCTAGAGAGAGACAGGCAGACAGAGTAGGTTTAATATTTAAACTTGCCTATTAACTCAAAAAAAAAAATGAGGTTATGTTGGAAAAAATTCTCTTTGTAGTTGCAGATATGTACGTAGATGAAAAATAAATCATTTCGCACCCATGCTCTATGGCAACAAACTGCATTTATTAAACGAGGAGCCATGTCACGCAGTCTGGAGTGAAGCAACAAACAACTGTTTATTCTCCTGGCTCCATTCAACAACTATCTTGGCCAGACCATCCTTCTCTAAAGCTCCTGCCCATTGTCAGTAAGAATCTTGTCAACCAGATCTGTTCTGATATAAGTTAAAGTAAGTCATGCTACTTACTTGTTGCAACATGTTACAACACCAATTCTGGTTTGTTAACTGAGGGTGCTTTAGTCACAGCCCAAGTACACATCTCAAAGGGAAAAGGACTTTGATTGACAGAACAAAACTTTGTAAAAAACCCCTAACCTGTATCAAATCAAAGCGACAAACAAAACAAACAAACAAACAAGGTATTGGAGAACAAACTTTGTCTAAAACATATTAACATGTAAAAAGTAACAACCTAATCTTCAATGCAAACAATTTAACCAATGCAACTCTACAAGCGAAATACACCTGTTATTTTGGGTAAAAGATGTGTCCTTCTACAGCGCCAGTGCTCAACCAATCTATTGAGCAACAACACAGAGAATTATGCAACCTCATCAATAACCTGACAGCACAAGGTCATTGCTTACACACGATAATCAAACACACGGTAATACAGCCAACTGTAATATCCATTTCAGAAAACAAACACCTAGTAGACAAATATAAACTATGTTAGATGACTTATATTTTAAAAAATTCAGTAACTACACGACAACCATGAAGCAGCCCTTTTACAGTCATTGGAAAAGGGATATAGTTTAGTTGTAAGGGACTAACTAAATATCCATCAAAACAGCAGTGTGTGTGCACACACCAACTGCACAGCAAACATGGGTAAGGAGGATAAATAGAAGCTCATCCAAAAATAATGGTTACTTAACACTAGTGCCCAAAAGACCCTGATCATCCCAACTGGATCAAATTTTTTTATTATATAAGAGAGATTGTCCCTGTACTTGGGATTTGATAATATCATATTTATTTTGGAAATATTATGCCTGTGTCCAGAAAATACCAAAATGCTGAGAGGTTTTTGATCCTGCTTTTGCAACATGCTAAGCTTCCCACCTCTGTACTTTTAATTAGGGAGTTTTGTACAAAGCAGTTAAAAGGACAAGCAAAGAGAAGTGGAAAGCAAAATGCTGTTTCCTCCAGTCCCCTGCAACATCGATCTATTCCTGAAAATACTATCCAGTTACACGGTCAGTAGAGTTGCAGAGCTCCTGAGACAAACCAAGTCATGCATAAGTACAGTTTTTGGGGGAATTTTTTCACTGTATAGCAGTGAACAAAACTTCAAATCTACTGAAGCACAGAATCTTCTGGGTTGAAAGGGATCTCTTGAGAGCACTTAGTCCAACCCCATGGCTCAGCAGGACCAGCTAGACCAGGTTGTGCAGGACCACGTCCAGATGGGCTTTTGAGTATCTCAAAGAATAGCTGAAGTCTAATCAAAGTCTTAGTGTAAGTTTGGCTCCCTCTGATTTTCAAGAATGACTGACATTTTCTTAGGGGACAGTCAGCTCAGTTTGGTGCTATTTTTTCTGTTTCTGTCAGTTCAAACTAACAGCTCTGTAGCAGTTTATTTCAGTCAGCCCCCTAACAGAAGGGCTGACTAATTATTTTTAAGTAACCCTTTGGGTTTTTATAAAAGCTGAAATCAGCAAAATCTTAACTAGAGTAGTCTGTACCCTTAAAACATACAACTATTGTATTCTCTGGCCATAACCTTTTGTCATCCAGTACGGGAACAGTGTCCTAGGCTGACACATAAAAGACAGCTAACTAAAATGCCACAGTATTCTCTTCCTGTTGCCAATTCATATCTAAAAGCTGAGAGAAAAATACACTCCTGGTGACAGCTTTGAAACAAGTCAATGTGTGACAGTAATCAGTTCTCTTCTGTCAAGCTGGATTCCAGGAAAAAGAATAGGTTTTTTTAGGCTATGTGCCAACGTTGTCAAGGAATAAGAACAAAGGCACAAAGTAGTACTTGGCTAAATCCCTCAAAAATAAAGACTATGGGCTGTCAGTGAAGAGGAGTGCTGGCTACCTGAGAAAAGGACAATTCTGGTGGATTGCAAAGTCAAGTTGCAATGGCTGGCTCAAAGAAGAGCTCTGAAATAGTGAGAAGAAGCAATAGAAGAGGACATGTCTCCACAACAAGTTTGTGGAGTATTTGCAGGATGACAGAAACAGAAAAAAAAGATTTACTAATGCAAAACCAAAAAGAAATCAATTTACATGCTGAGAATCAGAGGGCTTCACATCAACTACAAGGATATGATAAAAAACAAAGAACCAGTACATTGGTAATGTCAGTGCAATCTGCTGGAGTGAGGGACCAATGAATGGCAGTGTTTACGATGGAAAAATGAGGGTTCAGAGCCTTATCACATCAGGGAACAAAGATCAAACATAAAGGTGAGACTGAACAACATATATTCCCACCCCTAATGAGGGAAAAAACCTCTCCTCTCCTTCTGTCTCAGAGCTCTTCCCTTTTGACAAATTACAAGAGAAAAAAATCTGAACTTAGAGTAGAAAACGTGTTATGAACTTCTAGTGACATCATCACTGAGAGAAAACCATCATTTCCTTTCTCAGTCCGTAACTGAAGGTCTGCCTGTCTTTCTTCTTCACAACAGAAGCAAAACATTTCAACAACACTGAAGAAGCAGTTCTGCAAACCCAGATATAGGAATACAAAAACCATATCTCCAAAGCAAATAAGCCCTGACCAGCCTTAATCAGAAGCCTAAATGCAGCCTAAGAGACACCTAGGTAGTATCACAGAAAAGCTGGGGTTGAAAGAGACCTCTGGAGATCATCTAGTCCAACCTCCCTGCTAGGCTGTTTTGTCTATTTCCTCAGCTTTTCCACTTTACATTTATAACCCAACACTTCTCTTTGCTTTGATTCACCTTTAACTTTAGCCACCATGACATAGCTGTTAGCCTTGCTGTCTCCTGTGTCACTTCACATGTTGACAGAAGGTGTAATCCATATACTTAGCACAAAATTTTAAAAGATGTTTAAAAATTGAGATGAAACTTCCTCCTCTTGGTTATGTGAAAGTCACCAAGAACAAACCCTTCAGGTAGCCTTCTGTAACAATGAAAAGTGTTGGTTCAGTAGTTAAATGATACCGTGCCTCTGGCCAAAGTTAGTTAAGAAATTTCTGCTCTGTAAATTGGAACAGAGAATAAAACCTGATTTAATATATAAAATAATTCTCTCCACATGCCCCAGGCCGTTCCAAAACTCACTAAACGTCACAATTTCATAATGCTGTGCCAACTAAAGTGAATAGCAAGGTGTAGAAAAGGCAAAGGAATGAGGTATTTAAAGAAGAGAAACACTGAATCTTTACTGCAGAAACGAAAAAAAAAGGTTGTCCAAACATGGATTTACTGCCCTTCCTCTTCGTCTTTGAATTCACTCAACAAATCTCTGAACAGAGCACTGACTAAAGAGCAGGGCTCACCAAGCTTTCAGCAGCATTTGTAGACTTGCGTAAATTCTTACTGCTGAATGCCTGTTGAGCAGTGCTTGCTACGTAACTAACATAATACTCATCAACTAACTGGACAGAGCAGATCTCGGGCTTTGACCTTGATCCTAGACTTATTGGAAACAAATCTCAGCAGAAGTGGAATCTTGCCAGCAACTACAAGGCGATGGCAGTTGTCTCCAGCCCTCCAGATTT
>NW_008236622.1:3922359-3922802 GCF_000691975.1 Corvus brachyrhynchos
CCGTGCATCACCTGTGATTCAAGTGCTTTTAATCTCTCCTTTCATGACTAGAGACCAATTCTAATCATCTGCGCTGCAGAGATTCTGACATGTTTATGCAAACACGATAGAGCTGAGCCTCAAAGCGCTCGATATTTTCTTGAAAAGAAAAAGCAAACAAACCCGGAAAAGTTTGCTGAAAGTAACCAAATAAAATAGCCTGAATGAGCTCAAAACAAGGTATAAGTTGTAGTTAACTCTAGGCTCCTTCTATAAATGCTTGTGTGTCACCATCTCAGACAGCCAGAAAGAAATCCCCGTCATTCAAATCACATGGTTTACGGGGCTGGGGCTCCACGAACATCATGACATTCGTAACAAGGACCGAGCAAGGATCGCCCGCTTCTCGCTGGAGTCACCCAGCGCGTCCCTGTTCCCACACTGCAGCCAGAGCTCAACGCCAG